>NW_026137606.1:65000-66322 GCF_009805555.1 Andrographis paniculata | reverse complement strand
CCATCGCCTCCTGGAAGTGGTTTGTCAACCACGCTTTCCCTCCCTCAAAACAATGCTCCTCGCCAAATGCCCTTCCTGGGGCTTGCCTTGCCTCACATCTAAATAAATAAAGGGCGGGCGCCGAAAAAGAAGCAGCCCAGCCTCTTCAAGAAAGCTTAGCTTGGTAGGCGCTGCCTACTCACTCGGACAATGCTCGGAACACGAAAGTGCGCAGTTCCGCCCCCAACTCCTCCTTTATCTCTAACTAAAAGGTCACAGGCAGCGCCTCGAAAAGCACGGACGAGCCACATGCAGGGAAACTTGCACGTGTGGTTCTGGCCGGCCGGTATACTGTACTAATATGTGTAGGTCCCCGTAATTCGAGTGAGATTGTCATGGCGCAAAAGCAGATATGGTCCGGTATTCCCTTGTTCCCTGTATTGGTTATGTTCTTTATTTCTCGTCTAGCAGAAACTAATCGAGCTCCGTTTGATCTCCCAGAAGCGGAAGCGGAATCAGTTGCAGGCTATAATGTAGAATATGCGCGGGATGCGATCCTTAATAGTTCACACCGTTGGCGGAAGCCAATGTCCCGGGGTCCCGGGGACTCATTCTGACTGAAACAAGGGGCGGGTCTTTACCAACTGAAAAAATATTCGGCCAAAAAAGCCCCTACGCGAGCCTTATTGAAAAGGCCCCTTACTATAGTATTATAGTATATAGTATAGTATAGATAGGGTGTTAGCGCTTTAGTTTGATTGCAGGGGCGCGTTAGCGCTTGACTAAGTTGATAGAAAGGGCTTTTCTTGCTTGTTTAGTAAAGTCTCGTTTATAGAAGTAGTGCTAGGGCACTATTCATTCTTCATTCGAAACTAATGAGTGTCCGGTAGGGGGGCTTTCTGCCTTGTTATCAAAAAGTACGTTGGGTAAAGCAAACTCCCTCCTTGGAGGAGCACGGGCTTAGTCAAGTAGAACCGGGTTGCGCTGCTTGATGCTCTGATCGAAAACAAATCAGTGGGGCCATGCCGGTACGACTGAATATGCGTTAGAAAGGTCAATCCCTCCCCTACGACACCAAAAAAACCGGGCCGAGTTTCTAAACAGCCCTTAGCTTCCATAGAACAATATCGTGGCAACGTAGACCTAAGTGGTCATATTGAATCCTTGGGAACCATCACAAGTACGGCCGGCCTATATTTGAACGAAAATGCCGTGTCGTCCAGCGGAGCCTATAAGAAGGTGACTCGCGCAGACAGCTGACTCCTTTTCAATAGAAAAGAATAGCCAAACCAACCCAGCTGGCTGGTCAATCTCAGAGATCTTATCGGCCGGCAAACCTACGA
>NW_026137606.1:35000-60000 GCF_009805555.1 Andrographis paniculata | reverse complement strand
TATAGGAGTCGTAATCTTTCCTTAGTACAAGCACTAAGTAAGCAAGTTACCTTTCTTCCACAAATCAATTCTTTCTATTGACCTCCTGCATGTGCAAGGTATACCCTCCCAGGCCCAGGTCAGGTGGGGAGTCCTTTGGTTTTGGAGGAAAATCCTACTTCTCAGAGCTTTATAAAGGCTTCATTTCGAACGGGATACAAAGCCCTTATTTCGTTCGTGCGTTGCTGACTATAATGTCCCAGAGGCGGACGATCCGTAGTCCTCATGATAAGCTTCATCCCACGCCTTTCTTGGAAAAACCAAGGCGATTGAATTGAATTAGCAAGTCTCCCTTTTTCTTTGGTAAGAAGTGAAGTGACTGAAACTATCTTTCGCTTTAAAGAACATACTTTTTTTGAGTTCTCCAACTAAGCTAAAGTTGTCAATCCTAACTGGCTCAAGCTAGTACCCGTACTAAGAAGGATCGCCTTTGATAGCTCTAAGCTTGGCTAAGCGCTACTGCAGTTCAGGTGCTATTTGAAAAGAAATAGGAATTTTTTGAACATAGCAATAGGACTCATTACCAGGTGGGCAAGAGAAGCCCTTTACATACAATAGGAGATAAGGGAGAAAAGGTGTGAAGGCTAAGCTTCTGTAAGTCTTTATAGAGCTCCAACTAGAGATACCGATAGAGAAAGTTGCTTCTTTGTATAATCCTCCTACTGCCCACATACTTATTCTCAAGATCCTGATCTAAAGAGGACGAGGGCGAAGCCCATTTCAATCCACCACCGGATGTTTGGACGGCGAATTAATGATGTTAGGGCGAATTGAGTCTCCGTATGGGAGCCCATTGAGTGGAAGCAGCAGGCAGTTAAGCAGAGGGAGGGCAGTTCACTTCCTCGAAAGCAATAGGACGAACTTGTTGGCCATTAGGACGATTAGGAGATAGAGGTAAGCGTTCCAGTAACAGTAAGCGATTAGCTTAGTAAGCCACCGAGTTGTACGAGAGCTTCTTGCCGATGAAGTGACTAGAGAAGTGTTAGAGTTAGGGGTTATTCCTTTACGACTGGTAGATTAGGATAATTCCTACTCGAGCTTTACCGGCATCGATTCAAAGAGGTATTTACCCCTAATATAATAATAGGGGCCTAGAGCAGGAATTACTAAGGGGGGATGATGAGCAGCTTCAACTTCAATCCCTATTCCAAAACTCCCAGGAAAACAGGAAGAACCAGGAACAAGCAAACAGGTATAGGTATCAGCTCTTTAGCAGCCCGGGTTGAAAAAAGGATATATAGCAGGCTGGGGAGAGAGCTCGGGAACTACAACAAGACAAGACACCAGATGGAGAAATAGGAGAGGAAGAGCTCAGTAGAAAGCAGAACTCATAACTACAGCACCCACCGCTCATTAAACAATATCGGACAAACTAAACGGTCAAATGCCGACTATAGAGACAAGAGAAAGGGAATAAAGCATGCGGCTTAAGGACTGGTGCATTACTATCCAGAACTCTTCCGGCAACAAGAGCTCCTTCTCTTCCGAGTTGGCATGAAGCCTATTCTGTTGATTCACTGTCCATCTTCGATTGGACTGATGCCATACTTTCAACTAAGATGCATACCACCAAAGGGGTGGAGGTTTGTGTTAGGCTTAGTAGGGCTCGAACCTACAATATCACCGTTATGAGCGGTACGTTTCAACCAATTAAACTATAAGCCCTTACGGATCTCTACATGCAATTCGCTCACTTAGGGAAGAGCGGATGGAAAGAGGAAGCCTTTGCTCTATCTGCTTCTTCCTCTTCCCAGGAATGAACAATTGGATCAAAAAAATGAGCGGCAAAACAAACAAGACAGAAGCCAGTTATCATTATTAAGAAAACCTATTATTGGTTAGTAAAGAACACAAACGAAAGGAGAAGAGCCTATTCTCTGTCTATTCCGTTTAGGGAATGGGTCTCGGTTTTAGCGATATTCGTTCCTTCTCTCAGTCTCAAGCTCTGTTTGGTCTTCCTTCCCCATTCCCCACAGGCTTCCGGAAGTGCAGGCCCTGTACTCTGTTTGGACCATAAGACTTGCTTCACTGACTTACCGATAAGCCCTATCTAAGGAAAGCAGCTTTCCGACTTTTCCTTCTGCTCCTACTAGTCTAGTAAAGGGGCTTTAGCCTTACAACAAGCTTGACTGAAATTGAAAGAGTTTGATCTATGATACGCTTGAACTTCACTATCAGTCCTAGAACGCTTACCGTGACGGAAGAAAGACGGATTTCTCATCTAAGCAAAGCGACTCTCTAAGCCCTGTGTTGGTTGGGGGAAGAGGGTCACGAAGATCTAAGTAAGGAGGGAGTTATAGTGAAGTGGCGAATGCTCTTTCTTCCTATCTGGGAATCATAGCCTAGTCTGACTCATCGAAGAGAGATCCCTACTCTGATTGCTTAAAAGCGAGAAGAATTCCTTTTCTTTGCAAATCTTATAAAAAAAGCTCCCTTAGGTTTTCTTCGCTACATGGGAGCAAGTCTCTTGTGCGTGTGAATTCGATTCTTGCTTCTGCCCTCGTTGTGCATTCTCTTTCCTTTTGTCTCATCTAATGATGTGTACCTTGGTGGAATAGATCTGTATACCGACAATTTCGATTGGGATTGCTAAAGAGTAAAGCAAGTACACCTGTAGGTTGAAGAAGAAACTTTCGTGCTACTAGCTTACTAAGCTTCTTTCCCTCTATCTCTACGAGAAGTACAAGTCACTCTAGACGCTTTATCATTAGCTCATTGGATTCGTCTTATATAAGCATTTCGGATTGGAAACTCATCGTCATACTGGATGTCCTCGTACAGATACCTTTTCAGATGCCTGCCTTCACTAAAGAAAGGAGAAAACGAAGCCCCGAAAGTATGCTTGATGACTTCCTTACTCTATCAAGGTTGTACTTTCAGTCCTTTTCAATAAAGAATTTGCCTGTGTTCAGTTAGTAGACCCCGGCTCCTTTTAGCTTTCTGTGGTATGGCTCTTATAACTCTTAGTAGCTGTTCTCTCCTTCCCTTTCCTTCTTCCTTATCCTTAAGGAATTGGATATAGAACCGTTAGGAGTAGGAGCATTCGTTAACAGACAATGGATTATGATTATCGGTCTATTTTCCGATCTTTATTTTTCATGAATTCAATTTCATAACTTTAATGAATTGTCCGAAGCCCTCCCCTTTGTTTAAGTCTGACTTCCCTTCGCTTCGGACCGGAGCGGATACATATCATTAGGGTTTTCTTTTTATTGACTTCTCTCTCTATCAGTAGTCCGCAAGCGGGTAAGTGAGCGAATAAGTTCCAGACGATCATTGCATAAGAGCGAGGGACCAGTGCAGGCCCTTCAGTTCCAGTTTTCAGTTCAGTATTTGACTAGGTAGGGTATAAAGCTATCTAAAGGAGCGTTATAATCCAAACTCCTTACAGGGATCAGATCAGTCCAGTAAGTAGGCCCAACTCCAGGCTCTTTCATTCACCTTGAAAACCGAGCTTTTAGAATAGAATGCTTCGCTAACCGAACCGAGACAGGCATCAGATGCTACAGCAGGGGTGAATGTACCAGAAAAGGAATTCAAAGAGGGGTCTTACCTTCATTCCTTAGTCTACTGTCTATCTTGCTCTTACTAGAAGGATCTCTTAGGACCAACCCTCGACTAGGTCACGGCACATGAGAAACTAACCCCATCAAACCTATGCTACTTCGTCCTGGTAATCTGTCACCACTTTTGTCCTAAGCGACAAGTAGCTATATACGGGCACTGGTAAACACACAATGCAGTTCATACACTCATGTCTGAGGTCAAGGCTGGCAATTTTTCATTCGATTTTTTTCCCGAATTGTGGATTTTTTCAAGAGATAAGATTTTGTCATATCCCTCTAATGACACGTAGCCCCAGAACAGTGGATGTTGTAGTAGACTTTCACTAATTATTGGTGGGCTTCCCTGCCAACAAAATGAGAGATTACATGTCTCACGTTACACTTCACTACTTGCCTTGGTGGGAATTATGTTTTCGTAAACATCCCTACCAAAGGCGATCCTATTACAGGAATAGCTTCCGGGACGCCTGTTACAATTTTCTTTCTTTATCAGGTGAGAGCTTATACTAAGTCCCATATAGCCCCTTAGATTTCTTTATAAGGGGCGACTATATGGTTAAGGCATAGTATCTTTTTCACTCGCTCTTCTCTGGCTAGGATGTCACTTATATGGCTATCCTTTCTGAAGCCCCAGAGGGACTAAGGCCTGTCGAAGAAATCTCGATTATAAGACCTAATCCGGCTTTCCGTGCGATATCTCCTTACTTGTTCCAAAATGGTCATTACCTTACTCTATCAAGTAAGTAAGTCAACTACCTTGCGTCAGGCCTATCTTATGCACATTACAGTAAGGAAGGAAGCTTCAGAGCTGTAAAAGCTTAATAAGCACATCTCCAGTAGTACACTTAGCTTACACCTTATTTCAACTTTCACATGAAGCACATTTTGACGAAAAAGTCTTTATTTATATTAACATAGCATTAAGTAGACAACATTTTACACTAGGCCATACATGCAAACATAACAAATAACACCAAACAAAGCTAGTTAGCATAGATAGGAGTCTATCTCCAGTAGGCACCGGAATAGATCTACACTAAAAAAAGACAAAGAACACCAGACATGAAAACAAATGTCTCCAGACACTTATTTAATTGAAACCTTATAAAACTAAAAAGAGTGGACTCTTCTATTCTAGTCTCCCTGGTCATCGCGGGAGAGGTTGGTGGCCTGCACAATCTGGTCTTGTTCTTCGTTGAGGAGGGCCCTCTTTTGGTTTTCTAGACTTCGAATGCGGTCCCGTAAAAATTGCATCCTTCTTCCTACGTCCTCAGGATCGAGAGGGGGCGGATGCTCCCAGAACAGACCAAGCATTCGCTCACATTGGAGCTTCTGGTTTTCTACCTGACGGATTTCGTTCCGAATTGTTGCCAGTCTTTCGGCAATGATATCCATTCAGTTTTACTGAAAGTCTTTCTTTCTGACTTCTACCTCTCTCTTTGAAAATATAGACTGAAAGAAGCTTCTATTTATAGGCGTTGGAGGCCCTTAACCCGAACTTATTATGCTTAAGGCCCTTTCTTATTATTAGTAAGAATTCTTGTCTTGGTTCCGTAACATGGTTCAAACCTGGCTTTTCATGAATATGGAACCCCATCCACTAGATTTTGCTGAATAATTGTCCTTTCCCCGTACGGATTTGAGTACGAAAGGCCCACCCCAAAGAGCGAATAGGACTTTCTTTTTCGCGGGTATCGCCACGCGGCTTAATCCCGATCACTCCCTCAGGAATAGGAGGTAATAATAGAACGCACATCAGAGAGTACTCCCCTTTCTCGTCTAATAAGGCAGGTTTCCAAAGCCCCTTTCTTAAGAGATAGAGCACTCCTTACTCGACAGCTCAAAGCGGACCAGTACAAAAAGCATGTGATCTGTCCAAAAGCTTCGCTTAAGCGACTCGCTCCGCCCGTACCCTACTTGCACTATTTAGCCCTGCGCTTCTACTTGTCTTTTTTTTATTGGCTGATCCAGGTACATCTTGAACTCCCCTCGCCCAATCCTCACTCGACAGCTCTGTCCTTGAAACACTTGATTGATCTGATCAGACCCTTGCTTTTTCCCAGCAAAGGTACTGTTTACAGCTCAGTTCACACTAGTCAGTACAGCTTTTTTTGAATTTCGTTTAGTGAAGAAGTTTCTAAAAGAAGAAAGTGACAAAAAAACTGGACGGAAAGCTCTTAGGATTTTAGAATACCTTCCTTTACCCGTTCTATTCGTGCTTGAAGACAGTTTGAAAGAAAAAGCTCCGCTCCTTTTAATGGACATTCTTAGCCGTCTTCCGAGGGCCCCATAGATCGTGAACTCTATATAATGAAATAAGGATTTCACCGTTTTCTAATATAGAGTTTTTAGAAAATATTTCAAAAATCTTTCTTATTTGAAACCCAATCGAATGGGCCAAGCGAAGGTTTTCTGGCTTAACGAGAGCTGGTTTGAGCCCACGACGATCTGTAATCGACGGGCCCGTCCAACAAAGTCCTACAAATTCAGACTTGGGCCTATCAAGCCTGTTTTCCTCGATGAAAGCCCCCTGATATGATATCCGTATGCCGGGCCAAAGCACAAAAGCCTACCCATCATCAAAACAAGCCCCAAAAATACACCTACTTTCTTTGGGAAGAAGAATCAATCCTGTTCCTTAACGTGGTGGTAGTACTATTTGTTGAGTAGATCGTAAATGAGCAAATGCTCTGACTATTCACGAAGCCTTGTTGGAATGCCCCTCTCATAAGGCTGAGTTGAAAGTCGCAGGCTCCCTCAGTCTATACCAGTCTCCAACTTCTGACTCTCAAAGCTTGGTTTGTGTACCTCCTTCTATTCTGACAAAGATAGGATCTATTTGATTGACCACCGCGTCACATTCTTTTTGAGAAAGATGTGACTAGTGCAAACTGTAATTTTGGAGCACATACTTGACTTTCTTTGAGAAAGTGATTTTCACACTGAATCATGCTTGTGGGCGTTGGCTAAGAGCTTTTTTTGAACCCCTGTCTGAACGAGAGTGAGAGATATACAGCAAAGACATAGCTGTAGCTTGAAGCTAGCTCCAAACCAAAGGAAGAGGGGGACAGACATATGATTGAGTCTTGATTTTTGAATCAGAAACGGCTCCTGAGTTAGACCTTTCAGGGAGCGTTGCAGTTGCCAGAACACTTGTCTCAGATTTCCTTCCACTTTACTACAGAAGCTTTGATTACAGAAGGCATTGAAAATCCCGAGTGTGGGGAACGTGTTGGAAAATAACTCAAGGTGGGCCGCGTCAAAGTATATCGTAAGTATACTTCTCTACCCGCTCGAGCATTCGGATACTTGATCTGCAAAAAAAAGATGACTACCAATTTCTTTCTCATAGGAAGACCGTCTTATGCAATCCTCACCTCTTCGGTACTGCTTACCTTAATGCGCGATTTTGCTTACACCTATCACGGCTTACCGCTACCATGAATACCCCTAAGACTTGCTTTGTCTTGCTTACCTTCCATTAGCTAGTTGTAAGCCCCGTCCTGCAGCTTAAGCCCGGGGTACCCCCATGGTTCAGTGCGTCAGGTGAATTTTTGTTGGAACGTCTCAAGCGCTTTGCCAGCGGATTTACCTCTCTGTGCCCCCCGATGCCAGCTGCATTTTCCAGTATTCTAAGAGCCAGAAAATGCAAAAGTCTTTGTTTTCCTTACTCTAACAAGGTTGCCTTAACGCCCAAAAATGGCCTCTTATCCATTACAACAGTGTGACATCTTTCGGGATAACTGTTATCGATGCAGCTATTGCACCAGATTCCTGGAATCTTTCTTGCATGGACTTGAGCCTGCTTTGATGCTGGGTTGGGAAATTGACAGTCGAATCCACCCAGGCGAACGGAAGGGAGAAAGACAGTAAATGATCACTTCCAATGGCTTCCATTCAAGGGAGCTACCACTCAAACTAGTGGATATGGCAGAGCACTCTAACTCTCTGAAATAGATTAGGATAAGCTTAGCCCTTCCAGTTGACTTGCCAACATTTTGGGGATCTATTGGCAGCACTCGAGAATTGTTAACTATTACGACACTTAGTAAGCGGAGGCTTTTCTACGAGAATAGCGCCTTGTCAGATAGTTAGCTCCTTAGAACGTCATGACGTTTCTCCTAGTCCGACACAAAAGAAAGTGCACTTCCACGGGATCTGCCATCGAAGGGAAATGGCCTGGACCAAGATCTAAAGTAACTGCAAATACTTCTGCTTCCAGACACACATAAAAAAGCACTTCTTTGGCGGGGAATAGACTGGCTTGTGAGAGAGTCCTTCTCATGCTACTTCTTGATAATGGCGTTGAACCCCTTTCGAAAGAGAAAGTCCAAGGAAGGAAGCACATTCTATGATTGACCTATGCCTACTCCTACAATGGCAATATCCAGCCGGGCGGGGTAATACGAAAATGAAGTAAAGAAAGCCGGAAATACCCTAACCGTCGTACAGGGCGTTAGACTGCTCCCCAGGTAATCAATCTATGCTAAACCTCCCAGGTAAGGGAGAGCATATGCGCAGCAGGAATCGTCTGTTAGTTGTTCGAATTCGTTGCTATTGAATCAGCTGTGAGAGAGGTTCGTTAGAGCTCGAGCAAAGCGAGAGGGAGTTTAGGGGCTCGACCGAAATGAGAGGATTGAGTGAGCTCGAGCGAAGCGAGAGGGCATGAAGCGCCTCGATAGTTCTTTGTTCAAAACGTTACCGGTTTTCAAGACCGGGGCTATCAACCACTCAGCCATCTCTCCGAAAGACAGTTTTTATTTTCTTCTTCCGAATCGAACATGGCCATAGGGGATGGATACCCTTACTATCTGTAGAAAGACCTCAGGTGTGAATCTACCGATCGATCCATCTATCCATCCACCATATCCACTTGTGAAATAAAAAAAGAAATTCCATTTCCCTTGACTCCATGTACGGATAGAGTGGTAAAGGGGGTGGTAACAAGTCCAATCGATTCGTGGTACACGAAAATCCCTTGATGATGTATTTTCTTATATAGGGATCAAATGGTATAGTTTATTTGTCGGTATCTTGGAGGATTAAAAGCATGACTCTTGTTTTCCAATTGGCTGTTTTTGCATTAATTCTTACTTCAATAATCTTATTGGTTAGCATACCTGTCGCATTTGCTTCTCCTGGTGGTTGGTCAAGTAAGAAAAATGTTGTATTTTCTGGCGCATCATTATGGATTGGATTAGTCTTTCTGGTGGGTATCCTTAATTCTCTGATCTCTTGAACCTATTCGTCCCAGACCCAAAACAAAAATGACCCCCCAAAAAAAGAAAATTAGAGGGGGGTCAAACTTCTTGGATGAAAAAAAAAGAGAATTCATTAGATATAGAAAATAATTGGAATCTCTCTGAAGAGAGTCTCCAGCTCGACCCTGCACAAATAGGATTCGGGTATATATGATAATATATCTGTGGATATATTGTGTATCACGAATAAAAAACGCGGATATAGTCGAATGGTAAAATTTCTCTTTGCCAAGGAGAAGATGCGGGTTCGATTCCCGTTATACGCGATGTGGCGAAAAAGACGGATTCAACGAGATATGCCTTGCCCTGCATTAAGATTTCAAACTTGTCGTCTACTTTCAGGAAATGTTTGGAACAGAGAACTTACAATAATACAGCGCCGCATTCTCCAAAGATTGAGAAACAAGAAGAGATCTATTAAGAGAAAGATTTATTCGAGAGAAAATCTTAACAGTTACATTCAATCACAAACAACACGAAAGTTGTCCCTTTTTCATGGAGATTTACCCATCACAGAGATGCACAGAAGAAGAAAACGATCATATATCCCTTTTCTACTCAATCCAGAAACAAGATCGGACGTTATTCCGGTTCGTCTCCATTTTCGTGAAACTATTCCTCAAGCAAGGCATAAGATAAGTCATCGAAGGGTTTGTGTGAATAATAGAATGGTAAACATTATTCATTTTAAAGTGTCCCACGGTGATATAATATCTTTTCAAGAAAATGATGCGAGAACCCGCGGTGAAGAAATAAGGAGATCTTTCTATAGCGAAATATCAGTTGATAAATTCATAGGAAAATTTCTGGATCGCCCGGTGAGAATGTTCCGAAGAACAAAAACAGAATGGTTCCGAAAACTCAAAACTAAGAAGGAATGCCGCCTACTACTAAAATCCCAGTTTTTGCAACAGTTGCGTTCTTCTATGCAAGAAGAAGACACAAAGAAGTTTGGATCCAAAAAAGTATGCTTAGGCAGTTATTTCGATGAGCACAACAGAATGAAGAGGAATTTGTATCATTTCAAATCCCTATTCTTATCGAAGAGAAGGAACGAGAAAAACCGAAATTTTCCTACTCAAACAAGAAATCCTATAGTTTACAACTCTTCTTTATATAGAAATTCGACCTATTGCTCCGCATCCCCCCTGAAGTTTACTATGAAGAGAAAAATCAAAAGAATCGAACTACCTACTCATTATTCGGAGGTGAATCATAGAACACCAAAAGCTGTGGTATCTTATGGACCTAACATAGGTCACATCCCTCACAACATAAGATTGAAAGATCCAAACCTTCTTCTTCTCCGCGGAAACGAACGTGGCCAAAACATATAAAGATCCGCGTAGTCGCTCATAAGGGACATATCTATCCGGATAGAGGATAGTCTAGATCGATTCATAGATAGATCTCTCGTAATATAGATAGGTATCTTCGTGGATAGAGATAAAGATAGGGATCCATCTAGGTCTTGAATAACTATTTCCATTTTTTTTCTTTTTGACGACAAGTTTTAACCAGTTAGTTAAAGGGCAAGGAAATATCGTTTTTCAATTATTAGGGTCGGAGCGTAGACGAAGCGAGCAGAGCCCAGGAAAGAGGAAAGCCCGTCATAAAGCAGTCGACTAGAAGTAGAAGACTGCTGGCCT
This sequence comes from Andrographis paniculata, assembly GCF_009805555.1. Classification (NCBI taxonomy): domain Eukaryota; kingdom Viridiplantae; phylum Streptophyta; class Magnoliopsida; order Lamiales; family Acanthaceae; genus Andrographis; species Andrographis paniculata. Next base: position 49,485 of record NW_026137606.1, on the reverse strand, counting down.
GAGAGAAGGCGGCCTCTCCCGGGAAACATGGCAAAATCTCTCTTCTTTCTTTTTGATTTTGTGGGTAGGTTCAGTAAGAGCAGAGGAGATCAGATACACGGAAACGAAGACCTTCGAGCACAAATATTGGACCGGGAAGAAAAAAGGGGAAAAAGGGAAAGTCTAAGTACATATGGCACGAAAGGGAAATCCGATTTCGGTCAGACTTGATCTGAATCGTAGTTCAGATTCAAGTTGGTTCAGTGAGGGCGACCACGAAAGTCACCGAATGGGTCAGTCTTTTCCTTCAGTTTGTCCCAGATTTCAAATAGAAAAAGGCGTGGGAGGACGTTGCGGATGTCCGGGGCGGACACGACTTCTGATATTTGTTGGCTAGAAGACCACTGAAAGACACCCAGGACTAGAGCATGTCGTGAAAGAAGCACACTGGGCGGGCGTGCTTCGACCGTGTCTCCGGGGCACAGTTGAATGTAGATATCATGAACGTGAGGTGCAGGATACCAGGCCGAGAAACCCGGGCAACCACTCCCCTATGTGCCAATCGCTAGCGCATCCAGGGCCCCGGCGCCCAGCTCAGCTGGAGAGGCCTAGCCTGATCTGAGAAGTGCTAATTCGGTTCGGATAGACTTCATTCAAGAATGCCGCCGCCCTTGGAATCAATAAGAAAAGAAGTGCTAAGTTTCAGATCAGTGAATAACCCGAAACGAAAGAAGAGACATTTCTCGCTCGGCGCCTAAAGCGCACTATGCTCCGCTTCAACAAATGAGAGTTTTCGGTGGAACCGGTGAACCACGCGAGCTGGTTAGATGCGTGGGACAGAGGGCTCGTAGTACCTGCTAGCGCAGCTATGCAGTAGAAGGGAAGGAGCCTAAATCGACCCCCTTCTTTCTTTTTTTTCTTTGAAAAAAAAAAGCAGTACAAGGAAACTTTTATTGTTGTCGGATGAGACTAAGCAGCTACCGACCGTTCCGACGCGCCCTTGACCTATATAAAAACCAAAAACCTATAGGGGAGCCTAGTTTAAGCTGTCAAACAAAGGATAGAATGGAAAATCAAGAATAACCACTAGTAGGGGTATGGGTTACGTCTCGCTCAGTAAAGAGAGTTGTAGATTCGTAAAAGAGGAGAGGAGCCTTGACTTTCTATCAACTTAGTCAAGCGCGCTAGTTGCAATCAAACTAAACTAAAGCAAGAAGTGAGAAAGTTGACTTTGAGTTTGAGAAAGAAGGGCAACTTTTTAGATTCGTTTCTTAGTAAAGGTTCGTTAGAACTCGAGCGACAGCGAGAGGTTCAGAAGGAGCGACAGGTCAAGGGATGTTTGGGGCTCGCCCTAATTCATAATGAATAAGCAGGAGAGGTTTGTAGGCGCATCCGTTTTCTTGCTCGTTCGCGGCTTTCGTTTTCAATAAAGGACGTTTAGGCTTTTCTAATCGTTTAAGATAGAAAGGGCCTTTCCTTTCACAACTGCCTCTTCTTGCTGCGAGGGCGTTGCACGAAAGCAAACCGCCCCCCGCCCGATCAAGTACCAGTTGCTTCGCTGGTAGGCCCGCTTACGGGGGCATTGTCCCTCAGTTCTTACCAACCTCCGGTGTGTAATCGACATCTTGCTAGCTATAACTCGGTCGAATAAGAATCATTGATTCCCTCTGCTGTCAATTTCTTATTCATTCATGGCGCTCGCTTAGGTATTCGAAAAGGGCTCCTTTCTCATCTCAAACCAGAACAACTCTGAACGTTAGGGAAGAGTTGGGAAGACCACCTGAGCGAACCGACCGAAGGGACTTGACTTATCCGAACCGAACGATAGCGGCTTAAAGCTAAGCCTATCACGAGAATCAAAATCCTTGATCGACGGGGAGGAGCATCTCAAAGTATGGGGCAAAGGATAAAGCGCTTTTACTTTGTCTCCGGGATCCACCACAGGTTGGGTTTGAGAGCCGTGTGATGGGTCACTATCCAGCACGGTTCGGAGAGCACTTTTAGTCTGCGTTGGTGAATAGAAGCCCCCCCTATCAAGCAAGAAGGAAGCGGCTCTTCCCACGGCTCTGTCACCATTGACTCTATTTATTATTATGGGAAATCAGTGTATCAAGATCTCAATCTGAGATCTTATTTCGGTTCGATACGTCCACCTACGAGACTCACCTTTGGCTTTCGCCTCGGTAGGTGTATTATTCTACATTTTCCCAAAAGAGCATTCATTCATTTCTTTCTTCCCCGTCGACCACGACGACTAAAACGACGCGAAAAATCCAGACCCGGAAAGGTGAAGGGCCGGTGGTGGGAATTTGGGAAAGTCGGGCCGATCGGGTGTCTTCATTCAAGCGACGGTACAGAAGAAGAAGGAAACGAAGTGAGAGGCCGGGGGTCGGGGAAAAGAGTCGAGTCGATCAGGCTCGACGATCGGGAGAAGCCAAACTCTATCAGGATTTGGCCGAAAAAGAAGCAAGGCTATGGATACCATGACCGATCATCATCGATAAAGAAGAATCTTTCTAAATCACTTCGGGTCAGCGGGGCCTTCAAGCATCCGAAATACGCCGGGGTTGTAAATGGCATAGCCTTTCTGATAGAAAATGACGACTCCTTCAGAAAAACGAAGTTATTGAAGTTCTTTTTCCCAAAGAAGTCCCGCTCCGACGGCCCGACGAGTCATCTACTTAAAAGGACCCTCCCCGCAGTGCGCTCTTCCTTGAATTATTCGGTCATGCAATACTTATTGAATACAAAGAACAAAATGCATTTCGACCCCGTCTACGTTCTCAATCATTTCGTGGCACCGGGCGTGGCTACGATGGGGGGAGCTAATGCACAGGAAAGAAGCTTAGATAAGAGAATACGTTCTCGCATCGCTTTTTTTGTAGAAAGCTCGACCAGCGATAAAAAGTGTTTGGCCGAAGCCAAAAAGAGGTTGACCCACTTCATTCGCCAAGCGAATGATCTTCGCTTCGCGGGAACACCAAAAACCACCATCTCGCTCTTTCCTTTCTTCGGTGCTACCTTTTTTTTTCCAAGGGATGGGGTTGGGGTGTATAATAACCTTTTTTTTGAGAATGCCCGTGAACAACTCCTAGGTCAATTAAGGAGAAAATGTTGGAACCTCATGGCTAAGGATAAGGTAATGGAATTGATAGAGAAATTCATAGACCTAGGTAGGATAGGAGAATTGATAAAGGGAATAGAGATGATGATAGAGATCATACTGAGAAAGAGAAGAATTCCGTACGGGTACAACTCTTATTTGAACGAAGTGAAAAAAATGCGATCTTTGTTGTCTAATAGAACAAAGACTAATACCAACATTGAATCGGTCAAGATCAAATCTGTTTATCAAAGTGCTTCTCCGATTGCTCAAGACATCTCTTTTCAACTGAGGACCAAAACAAGATCATTTCGTTCTATTTTTAGTAAAATAGTGAAGAATATTCCATTAGGAATTCAAAAGGGGGTTACGGGGATCCGTATATGTTGTTCAGGTCGATCAGAAGGTGAAGAAATAGCTAGAACTGAATGCGGAAAGTATGGAAAAACATCTCGTAATGTATTTAACCAGAAAATCGATTATGCTCCTGCGGAAGTATCTACTCGTTACGGAATCTTAGGTGTCAAAGTGTGGATTTCATATAGTCAAAAAAGAAAGAGGCGTGCTATATCCAAAACGTACGAAATATAGTAAATATCGTAAAGGCAGATGTAGTAGGGGTTGCAAACCGGACGGTACACAACTTGGTTTTGGAAGATATGGCACTCAAAGTTTACGAGCAGGTCGGCTTTCATATCGAGCCATTGAAGCAGCGCGTCGTGCTATAATCGGACACTTCCATCGTGCTATGAGCGGACAATTCCGAAGAAATGGTAAGATATGGGTAAGAGTTCTCGCGGATATCCCTATTACCGGAAAACCTACAGAAGTCAGAATGGGAAGAGGAAAAGGAAATCCTACGGGTTGGATTGCTCGTGTGTCCACGGGACAAATCCTATTTGAAATGGATGGTGTGAGTTTGTCAAATGCTCGACAAGCCGCTACATTAGCGGCGCATAAACTATGTTCGTCAACCAAGTTTGTTCAGTGGTCGTAAGCTAATTAGTTAGTGGGGAAAACCCGGGCCGGGATGAAAAATCATTAGGCTTTGTCTTTCTTCCTGAACGACGGAAGTGACTACTTGACTTTCGTATACTAGCTATTTTCAGATCTACCAACTCTTGCTTATTGTTGCAAAAGGCGATCCACTATCGGTTGTAGTCTTCTTGATCTATCAAGTCAAGAGGGCGAGGCTCCTAGCAATGGGAGGAAAGGGGAGTGGGTAAGTGGGCTCCTTTCACTGTGAAAGTTGCGGATCTCTTCGCCCCCTTCTTAAAAAAACATTGCTCCGCCTTCCCTTTCTATAACATAAGCTCGCCTTGGCTTACGCACCTCTTTCTTAAGCGTCATGTTAGGCTAACTTAACCGGACTTCTAACTTCTGACTGCGGCCTGCGTACTGGGGACTGGGGACTGGTTTTCTGGGGCCTGGGGATATACGTCCCCAGGAGGACCCAGGAAGATTGAACGCGTGGGACTGCGAAGGTATACTCTGACTCCATAAGGGAGAACTTCTGTCCTGCTAGGAAGAAGAGACCTCCTCTGATTATTATCCCCTTGGGGTCGTTCCCATCAACACTCTATGGCTTACGAACTTCCCCTTAGGGATGCATTTCTTTCTAAGCTCTAGCTCAATAACTACATGAACTCAAAGAGATATAGTAGCCACATCCTATCTATATAGTCAGATCCTAACTGACGCTTCTTAGCTACTGAAGAGGGAAGTGGAAGTGCTTTATCGTCTTATATGAACCCTACCCTCTCTGATCCATTCAACACGTGCGATTTCTTTTCCGTCGATACGCCCTGCAATTTGCACTTGAATTCCTTTTGTGTCTGCTTGTTCAGTTAATTCAACGGCTTTTTTCATTGCTTTTCGAAATGAAACTCTATTCTTTAATTGTCCGGCTATAAATTCTGCAAGAATATTAGGGTTTCCATAAGGTTTTTCAATTCTTGTGATAGCAATATTAAGTTTTCGGTTCACATAGTGAAATTCTTTTTGTAAATTCATCTGTAATTCTTCGATTCCTCCATTTACCTTTAGGCGACTTTCAATCAATAACTTTGGGAATCCCATATAGATTATCACTTGGATCAAATCGATTCTTTTTTGAATCTCTATACGGGCAATTCCCTCGGCGCCGGAAGATATTCTCATATTCTTTTGTATATAATTTTGAATAAAATCTCTTATTTTTTGATCTTCTTGTAGACCCTCAGAATAATTTTTTGGTTGTGCAAACCAAACCGAATGATGATTTTGGGTTGTACCAAGCCTGAAACCAAGTGGATTTCTTTTTTGTCCCATACTACTCCACTACTATATACATCATGATATACCATAGTTTTCTTTTCCTATCTAGGGTTTTTCAAAAAATCTATCTCTTCATATTCATCTAAAGATAACTCTTTCACTACAATAGTTATATGACAGGTAGTTCTTTTTATCGCATAACTACGTCCCCGAGCTCGGGACTTGAATTTCTTCACACTAGTACCCTCGTTAACCTCAGCTTTACTAATTAGTAAATTGGCTTCGTCGGAACCCATATTGTAACTAGCATTTGCTGCTGCAGAATAAACCAATTTCAAAATGGGATAACATGCTCTATAGGGCATGAGTTCTAGTATCATAAGTGTTTCCTCGTAGGAACGCCCGCGAATTTGATCAATTACTCTTCTTGCTTTGTCAGCGGATAGAGATACATGTCGACCTAAAGCGCGTACTTCCGTTTTTTTCTTTTTCGATCTTGGGTTTCTTCCCATATAAATAAGCTATCGGTGGAAAGTAACTTCTTACTAGGTCGGTGAATAGCCCTTGTTATGGAGGATATCGTGCTCGGGCCTAGACTCCGACGGCTCATCGCTAGCTCTCTTGGTCTTCGTACTGGGTATCTTCGTTTTCTTCCCGCTTTCTTTCCTAACATTTCTTTTTTCTTACTTGACCAACCATCAGGAGAATCAAAGCCTTAGTGTTGAAGTTCCGACCCTGGGACGCATTATCTTAGGTAGTTCAACAAGGTGCGTTTCAGGTTGGTTTGAGGACCGTTGGTCAAAGAAAGGGTAAGGTCCTGATTCCGGGACGGAGCCGTATGACGCGAGAGTGTCACGTACGGTTTCTTTGAGAAGGGTGTGATACCACCACCTATCAGGCCCGACGAGCGGTCCACGGAGCTGCATCCCTACTCACCTGGTCCATGCACATCGCTCTCTCCAGGAGGTTGGCCGCCTATCCTAGATCTTCCTATTTTCAAGAAGATCCCGGGCTCGATCTGGTTTAGTATCAAGGTGATTCTGTTTTTGTTTCTATATATATGGGTCCGTGCAGCATTTCCACGATATCGTTATGATCAATTAATGAGACTTGGCCGGAAAGTGTTCTTGCCTCTATCATTAGCTCGGGTAGTCGTCGTTTCTGGTGTTTTGGTCACCTTTCAATGGCTCCCTTAATGTTGTGCGAGGAATTGCCCTATTGAGTAATTTCCAGCGGGCTAGTCCCCGAAAATGTCCGTTCGTTTGTCGAAAAAGTTGGGGCAACCAATTCACCTTGTGACTCATTCCTTCGGTCGAGCCTTCTTCTTCATCTGCACCTGAAAAAAGCGGATAGGGAAAGATCACTAAGTCGAAATCTCGGACAGAAAGATCGTAAGTAACATAGCGCAAAAGCACGCGGCGGAGACCCGCAAAGGCTTTCGGAATTGCCTGGGGCTTAGGACCAACGAGCGGTCTTGAGTCTCAACAAAAGACCTGAAAAAGAAATTGGATAGAATCAAAAGATTACACAATTATATGAATTCAGCTCTTAGGAGAGGAAAACTCCAAATCATCATCATGACTATTCGTCGACGCCTATCTCCTCTGTTACGTCTGGCTTTGCTCGAGAAAAGGATCTGCTCTTGCCGTTCGTTAGGGATGAACTCTTCCGAACAGATTTTATCTATCACTTCTGTTCGGGAATATAGGTCCTGCAGGATTGGATATGCTATTTTTTCTCTTTGGAATTCCTCCCCTTATCATCTATCCAAGGGTTGGAACTTCTTTCTTTTTTAATAGAGTTGTTTTCTTTAAAGAGTCGGTCCTGAAGCTGCTGCTGAATAGCGTCCGCTGAGCAGGATGTGGATGATCCTGCTTCCTCTCTCAAGTGTTCCCCGCAAGGTCTTTCGTTTCGCTCGGAGAGGGTTCCCCCAAGGCGGATTGGGGATTCCCATAGAGAATGGGCCAAAAAAAGAACGAAAATAAATAAGGAACTACAAAACCCTTGTATAACACCTGGATCTAAAGATAGGTTATTAAATACACTATATTAAATACACTAAGTAGAATAATAAGATTAAGATTACTACAAAATTGGATTTGATTATTCTTCTACTCGCCCTTTTTTCGCTGTGTGAACAAGGTTTTAGTATGTATTGGCATTCTGGGCAGGTCGCAATAAGTCGCTAGTCGAAGGTTTAGACCAATTCATCACCATCTTGCCCGCTGGAAATTGATGACTGGCTATTATATAAGTGACAGGTGCACGATCTACTTTGCACGTTCCATTCTTCGGTCCTTCGTCTATTGCCTTGGTATAAAAGCCTTGATCCGTCTTCGGCTTCGATTCGTTATGCTCAGAAGCTCCAACAAGCCCTAAAATCTCTTGCCGCCTAAAACTCTGCCAAGAGAGCGCTGCTTTACGTTTGATCCTATGTGCCCAGAGAATGCTATGCGTTCTCCATTTTCGGATCTCGCAAAGAGAGAACGTGTTTTTTCCTCTGACTTTCTCTCTCATTCGAAAAACGAAGAAAGCGGGCTTTGCCCCAGCTACCGCTATCCTTGGGAAACCAAAAGAGCTACCGAAGGAAAGGGATGCAGTCTCTCCCTTGGCCTTTGGAGAGGAGAAGGCAGAGAAGAAAACGTCCTTCGCGCAAGTTTTTTTGCTTCCAGCGCCCTTACTAGTAAAGTGGCTCTTCGACCAAGAGGGCATTCTGTACGGAAGGCCGACCACTACATAAACCGCCATCAGGCCAGGAGAGAAGCAAGCTACCTTTCTTTGATCCACCTTCCCGGGCAGGGAAGAGAACGCAAATGGACCGCGGATGGTGGTCGTGGTAGATTCGAGTCTCTTTTTCGGCGGAGCGAACTCTTCTATCGTCTTGCATTTTCTCTGGTGGGCCCCCCCTTTCCATCGTACTGGAGCGATTCGAGAAGAACGATTAGGGTCATATTCTATCCTTTCTACAATGCCCATAGACGAAGTGCTTCGTTTCAGATCAATTCTTCGCTGCAATCGCTTCGATCCACCCCCTCGGTGAAAAAGAGTAATACGTCCTGAAGAATTCCTACCAGCAGACTTCCCTGTACTCAAAGTGAATTGTCTAAGTGCTCTTCTTTCTCTCATTGTCTATCTCGTAATCATTCGATTCTCAATTCAAGCTAGCTCCTACTCCTCCTTCTCCTTTAGTATCAGATCGTCGTTGGTCCTTATGAAAACACAACTCGATGACTGCCCGCTGATGGCTCAATCATCTACTTACGTAATTTCCAAATCCACTTTGTTAGCAGACAATCTTGGGAACGTATATTGACACAAAATAGTCCGATTTAGGATAGCTCAAGATAACCTAATATTAACTTATTGATATTAGAAAATACAGACTATCTTAGGACACACTAACTATATTTATGTTCAGACAGACAGGTCTAACTATCTATCCCTAATTCGGATAGCTAAACGATCGTTGAAAGGCTTAAGAGAAGCCATGAGGGAATATTTAATACTTACCTAAACCAGACATTTAGATACTAGCTCTCAAACAAGAAGTAGTTAGAAATGTCATAGAAGAACACAACATACAAGCTAAAGAACTGAAAGAGACTTCAAAGAAAGAGAAATGATGGAACTACAAAAGCCTACTTCCACTCGCTCAGAGAAATACTCGCATTTCCAGCCCAGCTTTGAAGAAAAGAAAGAAATAAGGATCGAAGTTTAGACCGCTCACAGGAGTTCTACCTATAGAAAAGATGATCAGAGAGGAGACAACCCATTGTTGATTCCAGCCTAGAAGACTAGTCAAAGGAAGGATCAAGAATGTTCTATATTTCAGGAGCTAGATTAGTTGCCGATAAACAAGTAAGAATTGCCTCAACCAAAATTGTTGGAATTGGACTTAAAAAAGCCATTCAGGTTCGTTATCGATTAGGTATCAGTGGGAACATAAAGATCAAAGAATTAACTAAGTATCAGATCGACCAAATTGAACAAATGATAGGTCAAGATCATGTTGTTCATTGGGAATTGAAGAGGGGAGAACGAGCAGACATCGAACGATTCATTTCTATTTCTTGTTATCGTGGAATTCGTCATCAAGATGGATCGCCCTTACGCGGTCAACGAACTCATACTAATGCTAGGACTTGTCGCAAGCAAATTCGGAAATGAAAGAAGTCTACCGAAAGCCCTTGGTACTTGTCTGATCAATCACACTGATAGCTTCAATAGTTCACTGAAATTGGATTTCTTTTGGTATTTCACCGCTTACTAATCCAGTATACGTATAGTAGGCCTCCTTCGCCACGACATTAGTGGCTTAGCCCTTCGCCCGCCTATCGTATCGGCTCGGCTTCGTCCTAGAAGCTACTGCTTCCGCCTCTGGCGGCATGAGCGATAGCTCATGACTGGTATATGGATCTCTCTATGTAGTGGTCGGCCTTCGCCAGAAGCGACTAGTCGCTTCCCGAATGCCTCGTTACTTTAGTTTAGTATAGTCGTCTTTGTTTTTGCCGCCAACGTAGGCTACTAGGAGAGTAAGCAAGCTAGCTTGCTTGCATTCTAGAAACTATCGCTTCTTTCCTTCCTCTCGCTTTGCTCGTCAATTGCATAGAGCCTTTCCTTCCTTGTCAGGATACAGAATACGGGCTTCGGGTCGCTCAATCGGCGCTAGCCTCGCTCGGGCTTTCTTTCCCAACTCAAAGCAGCCTATAGTGCTCTCTATGGCCGGGGGACCAACCAAAGACCAATATTTCTAGCTGCCAGCTGCCCTTGCCTTGCGGCTCTATAGATAGGGGGGAATAAGGAAGGTCTTAAGCGCTTAATAGCCCTTTATGAGGACAGGTAGTTACTAGGGACTGCTAATAAAGAGCAGCTCAGGGCGATGGATGACCTCAGGACAAGCTAACTCCAACAGCTGATAGCTACACCACTGCAGTGAAAAGACTCCAAAGCCCAGTCAAAAAGTCCCCGGCGAGGAAATCGATCTAAACCCGGCAAGGAAGATAGGTAAGGAAGATAGGTAAGGAAGATAGGTAAGGAAGATAGGTAAGGAAGATAGGCAACGAGGATGCCCTGGCACAGCACACCTGGCACACAAGACACAAGGAAGAAGGGCCAATCCCAATCCTTGAATCCAATTCCAATAAAGGAACTAGTTCACAATGGAGGCAATCGGAGCATCGTACTAGTTCTAAATAAAGGCTAGTTTACAAAGGAGGAAGTCGCCCTTTTCATTATCCTATCTCAAGGAAAGTGTCCAAAAACCCCGGGTTTCCATTTTCACTGGTCGATTTTTTCCCATTCCTTAGGGAAAAGTATTCTTAAGAAAAGGAATTTGTCCATTTTTACGGGGAAGACATCAATTGATCTATGACGAGGATGCCTGGTGCCTTAAGCTGACTCCGCTAATGAACTCAAACGTTTGGGCTTTGTCCTTGCCTCGGATGAATGACTAGTTCACGGAGCCGCCGGAGTTCGAATTCCTTGCTTTCCTATTGCTTTAAAGGAATGGGCCGATATAGAAGTTCACTTTGAGGTCGACTTCGCTCGGATATTTGGTCTTACTCGCTCACCTAGAGAAAGTCGAAATACGAATTTGGTTGAGGAAAGAAGCTCCTGTAGCTTCGGTAGACCAAAGGAAGGCGCTCTAAAGGCAGCTGACTGAAAGCAGTAGTAGTAGTGCTTAAGGCACTTTGAATGCTCGAATTGCCTCGTCAGCCTCAGATTCAACTAGGGCAGAGCAATCTATCGAGTAAAGGTTGTCAACGTAAGTCAAATCGAAATTGTAGCTAAAAAAGCAAGCGTCAAGAAGGCGCCCTCGCATCAGTTCATTAGAAAGCGGGAAAGCAGCAAGACATCATTCTCAAAGGGATGAAACTACTTATTTTTCTAAATAAGCTTGTCCTTCTTTTACCTAAGTTGCTTCGCTAGCCTGCGTCAGATTGCGAGTTTTGACACCATGATAGGCGCTATGTGAATTGCCCTTTCCAAATCAAATGAAAAAAGGACAAACTTACCTGTGACCTCAGAGAAGACCGAAACATCGAATTTCATCTATCAAATAGGACCTTTCTGACCGGGTTGGAAAGAGACTAGCTCAACCCTAGAATAAGGCACTTCCAATTGGGGGGAGTGGTTTGGTTCACTTCCTCCCCTGGCCAGGAACGAACCTGTCCAATATGTGACATGGAGATAAGCACAAGCTAGCCAATAGAATGAAGAAAAACTGCTAACTACGTCGCCTAAGCTGAAACTAAAGCTACGTATTTATTCGACGCAAGGGCAATTCACATAGTGCCTGGCTTTGTTTGTTTTTTCCTCTGTCTTTCTTAGACGGATTGGGAACTATCCAAACTAGGCTTTAAAGAGTGACTTTGGTACCTTCCAATAAAGCTGCCCTTCAGGAAAGCATATATATGGGAAAAAGTAAGGGGCTTTACTTCTAAGAATAGCTGTAACTGGTGTAGCAAGTGTCCGAATCTCTAATCTGAAGCTGGAGCTGACCTTTTGAGAGCTTTAAACCGTAGCGCAACTCTTTCCCTTACACCGGTACCTTTATTGGCTCTTTCTCTGCTCTTTTGAAGCTTACTCCGGGCATTCTGGCATTCCTTCCCTGTCTAGTCCCATAAAGTATGGGTTCTATCTTATTCTATTCCGTTTTCGTTCCGTAGCGCTCTTCCTGAGAAGACGAAGAGACAAAAAGGAGGGAGGAGAGGGTCGTAGCAATTGACGACTGAAAGGAGAGGTGCTTTAGATACTCGACTGAGTTGGAGAGGATATTAGCTCGACTGCAAGGAGAGGAAGGTTTAGCCCGGCAAGAACAACTTTCTCTATTTTTCTTTTTTTGGCGAGTAGCATTGTTTTGAGCAGGAGGGACAAAAGAGAGATACTTTCTATCAGTCAAAAGCAGATACCGCCCCCCCATGCTCCCACGGTCCGCTTACCGAGGAATAGAAAGGAAGGACCCGGGGCCAGAGCAAGTTGGGTTGGGGTAGAGAGCCGTAAGCGCGGTGGGGGGTGACAGAGAAGGTGCTCGTACGGTTCATAGAAGGATATGATAAACTACTTGATTGTTGGGAACTTTGACTCCTCTATATTCGAAATATGCCTCTCTAGGAGCATTACGATCTGCAGCTCAAATGGTCCCTTATGAAGTCTCTATTGGTCTTATTCTTATTGTGCGCCTTGTGAGCGCGTTTGGATCCGCGAAGGCAATCGCTCGGCTCTTCCCCTAACCCAACCCGGGAACGGACCGGAGGGAACCGCAGCATGGGGAATGTCCGCGTCTCGTCGCAAGGCTCATTTTGAGTTGTGGGTCATAGGGCGGGCAGCTTGATCGGCTCCAGGGCCGGGGCACAAGGGTCCTGGTACTATCCAGGTGCGAAGAACCCCGGAGGTGACTGCAATGAGCAGAAATCTCACTCACGGGCCTAAACGACGAGCAAACACTCGAACGTGAGAGCAAGGGATCACCCAACGAATGGACGAGCTCAAAGGGGGGAGTGAGGCAAGAACCATGCTTTCAGAGAAGTGGTGGTCTGAATCTTATCTTCACTGCGAGAATAACTGACCAAGCCGTGCCATAAGCTTTTTAAGAAGGGGTCAGGGGTCATTCGGAAAACGGGACGGGGTCAAGCTTTTAGGTTGGGTGACAGATCGGCCATAGGAGTACGGAGGGATATAAACCAGGGCAACAAAAGTTACGCATACGACGATGCCGCCCGTTTTCATTTCGTGGAAGTCCCCGGCAGAGGAAAGGGCTGTAGGTGATGGCGCGTTCTGCTTCTTCTCTAGAGAGGAGCGCTGAAATCGGTTCGTGCGCGGCAGCTGGTATAGATGAAGAAAGGCGGGCAATCGTATGCTATTCCTAAGGGCCTATTCTAAACTATTCTATTAATAGGTGATAGGCGGAAAAGCGAAATAGGAAAGCGGCCGAGCTGCTTTATCGAGAATGAGAAGGTGTCTTTTTAGCCTTTCCAAATTCGAAAAAAGGATCTCATGTGAAGCATTTTGACTTTTGAAAGCTGGCTACATTCAAGTATAGCCAAATCAAGATGAGACGGGACGGACACTTGGGATGGGAATGGCTCAGCCCACATGCATCATTTGATGAAAGCACAGAAGTCCAGTCGCCTCCTGGAAGTGGTTTGTCAACCACGCTTTCCCTCCCTCAAAACAATGCTCCTCGCCAAATGCCCTTCCTGGGGCTTGCCTTGCCTCAACATCTAAATAAATAAAGGGCGGGCGCCGAAAAAGAAGCAGCCCAGCCTCTTCAAGAAAGCTTAGCTTGGTAGGCGCTGCCTACTCACTCGGACAATGCTCGGAACACGAAAGTGCGCAGTTCCGCCCCCAACTCCTCCTTTATCTCTAACTAAAAGGGTCACAGGCAGCGCCTCGAAAAGCACGGACGAGCCACATGCAGGGAAACTTGCACGTGTGGTTCTGGCCGGCCGGTATACTGTACTAATATGTGTAGGTCCCCGTAATTCGAGTGAGATTGTCATGGCGCAAAAGCAGATATGGTCCGGTATTCCCTTGTTCCCTGTATTGGTTATGTTCTTTATTTCTCGTCTAGCAGAAACTAATCGAGCTCCGTTTGATCTCCCAGAAGCGGAAGCGGAATCAGTTGCAGGCTATAATGTAGAATATGCGCGGGATGCGATCCTTAATAGTTCACCGTTGGCGGAAGCCAATGTCCCGGGGTCCCGGGGACTCATTCTGACTGAAACAAGGGGCGGGTCTTTACCAACTGAAAAAATATTCGGCCAAAAAAGGCCCCTACGCGAGCCTTATTGAAAAGGCCCCTTACTATAGTATTATAGTATAGTATAGTATAGATAGGGTGTTAGCGCTTTAGTTTGATTGCAGGGGCGCGTTAGCGCTTGACTAAGTTGATAGAAAGGGCTTTTCTTGCTTGTTTAGTAAAGTCTCGTTTATAGAAGTAGTGCTAGGGCACTATTCATTCTTCATTCGAAACTAATGAGTGTCCGGTAGGGGGGCTTTCTGCCTTGTTATCAAAAAGTACGTTGGGTAAAGCAAACTCCCTCCTTGGAGGAGCACGGGCTTAGTCAAGTAGAACCGGGTTGCGCTGCTTGATGCTCTGATCGAAAACAAATCAGTGGGGCCATGCCGGTACGACTGAATATGCGT
>NW_026137606.1:0-30000 GCF_009805555.1 Andrographis paniculata | reverse complement strand
GGAAGTTGACTGCATTAGTCTCATATTCATGCCCAGAATCCGATAGTGGAACTGGAATTGCCTTCTCTATCCACTGGTACTCCTCCTTCAGATGGCCTGCTTTCTGCACCTATTTCATTGCCTTCTTCGATGCGGTTTCACCTTCCGTTGTTGATTCCTCTTCCGGGACTCCTACTTCAGGCTCCCCTTTATGATGGTATTTCACCTGGAGTAGAAGAATATGGAAAGGTTTCGAGGCCTACTATAGATGGTAAGCTAATAGGTCTATGGCTTGCTCCTGTCCGCTCTTTTGTTATCTATAGGAGTCGTAATCTTTCCTTAGTACAAGCACTAAGTAAGCAAGTTACCTTTCTTCCACAAATCAATTCTTTCTATTGACCTCCTGCATGTGCAAGGTATACCCTCCCAGGCCCAGGTCAGGTGGGGAGTCCTTTGGTTTTGGAGGAAAATCCTACTTCTCAGAGCTTTATAAAGGCTTCATTTCGAACGGGATACAAAGCCCTTATTTCGTTCGTGCGTTGCTGACTATAATGTCCCAGAGGCGGACGATCCGTAGTCCTCATGATAAGCTTCATCCCACGCCTTTCTTGGAAAAACCAAGGCGATTGAATTGAATTAGCAAGTCTCCCTTTTTCTTTGGTAAGAAGTGAAGTGACTGAAACTATCTTTCGCTTTAAAGAACATACTTTTTTTGAGTTCTCCAACTAAGCTAAAGTTGTCAATCCTAACTGGCTCAAGCTAGTACCCGTACTAAGAAGGATCGCCTTTGATAGCTCTAAGCTTGGCTAAGCGCTACTGCAGTTCAGGTGCTATTTGAAAAGAAATAGGAATTTTTTGAACATAGCAATAGGACTCATTACCAGGTGGGCAAGAGAAGCCCTTTACATACAATAGGAGATAAGGGAGAAAAGGTGTGAAGGCTAAGCTTCTGTAAGTCTTTATAGAGCTCCAACTAGAGATACCGATAGAGAAAGTTGCTTCTTTGTATAATCCTCCTACTGCCCACATACTTATTCTCAAGATCCTGATCTAAAGAGGACGAGGGCGAAGCCCATTTCAATCCACCACCGGATGTTTGGACGGCGAATTAATGATGTTAGGGCGAATTGAGTCTCCGTATGGGAGCCCATTGAGTGGAAGCAGCAGGCAGTTAAGCAGAGGGAGGGCAGTTCACTTCCTCGAAAGCAATAGGACGAACTTGTTGGCCATTAGGACGATTAGGAGATAGAGGTAAGCGTTCCAGTAACAGTAAGCGATTAGCTTAGTAAGCCACCGAGTTGTACGAGAGCTTCTTGCCGATGAAGTGACTAGAGAAGTGTTAGAGTTAGGGGTTATTCCTTTACGACTGGTAGATTAGGATAATTCCTACTCGAGCTTTACCGGCATCGATTCAAAGAGGTATTTACCCCTAATATAATAATAGGGGCCTAGAGCAGGAATTACTAAGGGGGGATGATGAGCAGCTTCAACTTCAATCCCTATTCCAAAACTCCCAGGAAAACAGGAAGAACCAGGAACAAGCAAACAGGTATAGGTATCAGCTCTTTAGCAGCCCGGGTTGAAAAAAGGATATATAGCAGGCTGGGGAGAGAGCTCGGGAACTACAACAAGACAAGACACCAGATGGAGAAATAGGAGAGGAAGAGCTCAGTAGAAAGCAGAACTCATAACTACAGCACCCACCGCTCATTAAACAATATCGGACAAACTAAACGGTCAAATGCCGACTATAGAGACAAGAGAAAGGGAATAAAGCATGCGGCTTAAGGACTGGTGCATTACTATCCAGAACTCTTCCGGCAACAAGAGCTCCTTCTCTTCCGAGTTGGCATGAAGCCTATTCTGTTGATTCACTGTCCATCTTCGATTGGACTGATGCCATACTTTCAACTAAGATGCATACCACCAAAGGGGTGGAGGTTTGTGTTAGGCTTAGTAGGGCTCGAACCTACAATATCACCGTTATGAGCGGTACGTTTCAACCAATTAAACTATAAGCCCTTACGGATCTCTACATGCAATTCGCTCACTTAGGGAAGAGCGGATGGAAAGAGGAAGCCTTTGCTCTATCTGCTTCTTCCTCTTCCCAGGAATGAACAATTGGATCAAAAAAATGAGCGGCAAAACAAACAAGACAGAAGCCAGTTATCATTATTAAGAAAACCTATTATTGGTTAGTAAAGAACACAAACGAAAGGAGAAGAGCCTATTCTCTGTCTATTCCGTTTAGGGAATGGGTCTCGGTTTTAGCGATATTCGTTCCTTCTCTCAGTCTCAAGCTCTGTTTGGTCTTCCTTCCCCATTCCCCACAGGCTTCCGGAAGTGCAGGCCCTGTACTCTGTTTGGACCATAAGACTTGCTTCACTGACTTACCGATAAGCCCTATCTAAGGAAAGCAGCTTTCCGACTTTTCCTTCTGCTCCTACTAGTCTAGTAAAGGGGCTTTAGCCTTACAACAAGCTTGACTGAAATTGAAAGAGTTTGATCTATGATACGCTTGAACTTCACTATCAGTCCTAGAACGCTTACCGTGACGGAAGAAAGACGGATTTCTCATCTAAGCAAAGCGACTCTCTAAGCCCTGTGTTGGTTGGGGGAAGAGGGTCACGAAGATCTAAGTAAGGAGGGAGTTATAGTGAAGTGGCGAATGCTCTTTCTTCCTATCTGGGAATCATAGCCTAGTCTGACTCATCGAAGAGAGATCCCTACTCTGATTGCTTAAAAGCGAGAAGAATTCCTTTTCTTTGCAAATCTTATAAAAAAAGCTCCCTTAGGTTTTCTTCGCTACATGGGAGCAAGTCTCTTGTGCGTGTGAATTCGATTCTTGCTTCTGCCCTCGTTGTGCATTCTCTTTCCTTTTGTCTCATCTAATGATGTGTACCTTGGTGGAATAGATCTGTATACCGACAATTTCGATTGGGATTGCTAAAGAGTAAAGCAAGTACACCTGTAGGTTGAAGAAGAAACTTTCGTGCTACTAGCTTACTAAGCTTCTTTCCCTCTATCTCTACGAGAAGTACAAGTCACTCTAGACGCTTTATCATTAGCTCATTGGATTCGTCTTATATAAGCATTTCGGATTGGAAACTCATCGTCATACTGGATGTCCTCGTACAGATACCTTTTCAGATGCCTGCCTTCACTAAAGAAAGGAGAAAACGAAGCCCCGAAAGTATGCTTGATGACTTCCTTACTCTATCAAGGTTGTACTTTCAGTCCTTTTCAATAAAGAATTTGCCTGTGTTCAGTTAGTAGACCCCGGCTCCTTTTAGCTTTCTGTGGTATGGCTCTTATAACTCTTAGTAGCTGTTCTCTCCTTCCCTTTCCTTCTTCCTTATCCTTAAGGAATTGGATATAGAACCGTTAGGAGTAGGAGCATTCGTTAACAGACAATGGATTATGATTATCGGTCTATTTTCCGATCTTTATTTTTCATGAATTCAATTTCATAACTTTAATGAATTGTCCGAAGCCCTCCCCTTTGTTTAAGTCTGACTTCCCTTCGCTTCGGACCGGAGCGGATACATATCATTAGGGTTTTCTTTTTATTGACTTCTCTCTCTATCAGTAGTCCGCAAGCGGGTAAGTGAGCGAATAAGTTCCAGACGATCATTGCATAAGAGCGAGGGACCAGTGCAGGCCCTTCAGTTCCAGTTTTCAGTTCAGTATTTGACTAGGTAGGGTATAAAGCTATCTAAAGGAGCGTTATAATCCAAACTCCTTACAGGGATCAGATCAGTCCAGTAAGTAGGCCCAACTCCAGGCTCTTTCATTCACCTTGAAAACCGAGCTTTTAGAATAGAATGCTTCGCTAACCGAACCGAGACAGGCATCAGATGCTACAGCAGGGGTGAATGTACCAGAAAAGGAATTCAAAGAGGGGTCTTACCTTCATTCCTTAGTCTACTGTCTATCTTGCTCTTACTAGAAGGATCTCTTAGGACCAACCCTCGACTAGGTCACGGCACATGAGAAACTAACCCCATCAAACCTATGCTACTTCGTCCTGGTAATCTGTCACCACTTTTGTCCTAAGCGACAAGTAGCTATATACGGGCACTGGTAAACACACAATGCAGTTCATACACTCATGTCTGAGGTCAAGGCTGGCAATTTTTCATTCGATTTTTTTCCCGAATTGTGGATTTTTTCAAGAGATAAGATTTTGTCATATCCCTCTAATGACACGTAGCCCCAGAACAGTGGATGTTGTAGTAGACTTTCACTAATTATTGGTGGGCTTCCCTGCCAACAAAATGAGAGATTACATGTCTCACGTTACACTTCACTACTTGCCTTGGTGGGAATTATGTTTTCGTAAACATCCCTACCAAAGGCGATCCTATTACAGGAATAGCTTCCGGGACGCCTGTTACAATTTTCTTTCTTTATCAGGTGAGAGCTTATACTAAGTCCCATATAGCCCCTTAGATTTCTTTATAAGGGGCGACTATATGGTTAAGGCATAGTATCTTTTTCACTCGCTCTTCTCTGGCTAGGATGTCACTTATATGGCTATCCTTTCTGAAGCCCCAGAGGGACTAAGGCCTGTCGAAGAAATCTCGATTATAAGACCTAATCCGGCTTTCCGTGCGATATCTCCTTACTTGTTCCAAAATGGTCATTACCTTACTCTATCAAGTAAGTAAGTCAACTACCTTGCGTCAGGCCTATCTTATGCACATTACAGTAAGGAAGGAAGCTTCAGAGCTGTAAAAGCTTAATAAGCACATCTCCAGTAGTACACTTAGCTTACACCTTATTTCAACTTTCACATGAAGCACATTTTGACGAAAAAGTCTTTATTTATATTAACATAGCATTAAGTAGACAACATTTTACACTAGGCCATACATGCAAACATAACAAATAACACCAAACAAAGCTAGTTAGCATAGATAGGAGTCTATCTCCAGTAGGCACCGGAATAGATCTACACTAAAAAAAGACAAAGAACACCAGACATGAAAACAAATGTCTCCAGACACTTATTTAATTGAAACCTTATAAAACTAAAAAGAGTGGACTCTTCTATTCTAGTCTCCCTGGTCATCGCGGGAGAGGTTGGTGGCCTGCACAATCTGGTCTTGTTCTTCGTTGAGGAGGGCCCTCTTTTGGTTTTCTAGACTTCGAATGCGGTCCCGTAAAAATTGCATCCTTCTTCCTACGTCCTCAGGATCGAGAGGGGGCGGATGCTCCCAGAACAGACCAAGCATTCGCTCACATTGGAGCTTCTGGTTTTCTACCTGACGGATTTCGTTCCGAATTGTTGCCAGTCTTTCGGCAATGATATCCATTCAGTTTTACTGAAAGTCTTTCTTTCTGACTTCTACCTCTCTCTTTGAAAATATAGACTGAAAGAAGCTTCTATTTATAGGCGTTGGAGGCCCTTAACCCGAACTTATTATGCTTAAGGCCCTTTCTTATTATTAGTAAGAATTCTTGTCTTGGTTCCGTAACATGGTTCAAACCTGGCTTTTCATGAATATGGAACCCCATCCACTAGATTTTGCTGAATAATTGTCCTTTCCCCGTACGGATTTGAGTACGAAAGGCCCACCCCAAAGAGCGAATAGGACTTTCTTTTTCGCGGGTATCGCCACGCGGCTTAATCCCGATCACTCCCTCAGGAATAGGAGGTAATAATAGAACGCACATCAGAGAGTACTCCCCTTTCTCGTCTAATAAGGCAGGTTTCCAAAGCCCCTTTCTTAAGAGATAGAGCACTCCTTACTCGACAGCTCAAAGCGGACCAGTACAAAAAGCATGTGATCTGTCCAAAAGCTTCGCTTAAGCGACTCGCTCCGCCCGTACCCTACTTGCACTATTTAGCCCTGCGCTTCTACTTGTCTTTTTTTTATTGGCTGATCCAGGTACATCTTGAACTCCCCTCGCCCAATCCTCACTCGACAGCTCTGTCCTTGAAACACTTGATTGATCTGATCAGACCCTTGCTTTTTCCCAGCAAAGGTACTGTTTACAGCTCAGTTCACACTAGTCAGTACAGCTTTTTTTGAATTTCGTTTAGTGAAGAAGTTTCTAAAAGAAGAAAGTGACAAAAAAACTGGACGGAAAGCTCTTAGGATTTTAGAATACCTTCCTTTACCCGTTCTATTCGTGCTTGAAGACAGTTTGAAAGAAAAAGCTCCGCTCCTTTTAATGGACATTCTTAGCCGTCTTCCGAGGGCCCCATAGATCGTGAACTCTATATAATGAAATAAGGATTTCACCGTTTTCTAATATAGAGTTTTTAGAAAATATTTCAAAAATCTTTCTTATTTGAAACCCAATCGAATGGGCCAAGCGAAGGTTTTCTGGCTTAACGAGAGCTGGTTTGAGCCCACGACGATCTGTAATCGACGGGCCCGTCCAACAAAGTCCTACAAATTCAGACTTGGGCCTATCAAGCCTGTTTTCCTCGATGAAAGCCCCCTGATATGATATCCGTATGCCGGGCCAAAGCACAAAAGCCTACCCATCATCAAAACAAGCCCCAAAAATACACCTACTTTCTTTGGGAAGAAGAATCAATCCTGTTCCTTAACGTGGTGGTAGTACTATTTGTTGAGTAGATCGTAAATGAGCAAATGCTCTGACTATTCACGAAGCCTTGTTGGAATGCCCCTCTCATAAGGCTGAGTTGAAAGTCGCAGGCTCCCTCAGTCTATACCAGTCTCCAACTTCTGACTCTCAAAGCTTGGTTTGTGTACCTCCTTCTATTCTGACAAAGATAGGATCTATTTGATTGACCACCGCGTCACATTCTTTTTGAGAAAGATGTGACTAGTGCAAACTGTAATTTTGGAGCACATACTTGACTTTCTTTGAGAAAGTGATTTTCACACTGAATCATGCTTGTGGGCGTTGGCTAAGAGCTTTTTTTGAACCCCTGTCTGAACGAGAGTGAGAGATATACAGCAAAGACATAGCTGTAGCTTGAAGCTAGCTCCAAACCAAAGGAAGAGGGGGACAGACATATGATTGAGTCTTGATTTTTGAATCAGAAACGGCTCCTGAGTTAGACCTTTCAGGGAGCGTTGCAGTTGCCAGAACACTTGTCTCAGATTTCCTTCCACTTTACTACAGAAGCTTTGATTACAGAAGGCATTGAAAATCCCGAGTGTGGGGAACGTGTTGGAAAATAACTCAAGGTGGGCCGCGTCAAAGTATATCGTAAGTATACTTCTCTACCCGCTCGAGCATTCGGATACTTGATCTGCAAAAAAAAGATGACTACCAATTTCTTTCTCATAGGAAGACCGTCTTATGCAATCCTCACCTCTTCGGTACTGCTTACCTTAATGCGCGATTTTGCTTACACCTATCACGGCTTACCGCTACCATGAATACCCCTAAGACTTGCTTTGTCTTGCTTACCTTCCATTAGCTAGTTGTAAGCCCCGTCCTGCAGCTTAAGCCCGGGGTACCCCCATGGTTCAGTGCGTCAGGTGAATTTTTGTTGGAACGTCTCAAGCGCTTTGCCAGCGGATTTACCTCTCTGTGCCCCCCGATGCCAGCTGCATTTTCCAGTATTCTAAGAGCCAGAAAATGCAAAAGTCTTTGTTTTCCTTACTCTAACAAGGTTGCCTTAACGCCCAAAAATGGCCTCTTATCCATTACAACAGTGTGACATCTTTCGGGATAACTGTTATCGATGCAGCTATTGCACCAGATTCCTGGAATCTTTCTTGCATGGACTTGAGCCTGCTTTGATGCTGGGTTGGGAAATTGACAGTCGAATCCACCCAGGCGAACGGAAGGGAGAAAGACAGTAAATGATCACTTCCAATGGCTTCCATTCAAGGGAGCTACCACTCAAACTAGTGGATATGGCAGAGCACTCTAACTCTCTGAAATAGATTAGGATAAGCTTAGCCCTTCCAGTTGACTTGCCAACATTTTGGGGATCTATTGGCAGCACTCGAGAATTGTTAACTATTACGACACTTAGTAAGCGGAGGCTTTTCTACGAGAATAGCGCCTTGTCAGATAGTTAGCTCCTTAGAACGTCATGACGTTTCTCCTAGTCCGACACAAAAGAAAGTGCACTTCCACGGGATCTGCCATCGAAGGGAAATGGCCTGGACCAAGATCTAAAGTAACTGCAAATACTTCTGCTTCCAGACACACATAAAAAAGCACTTCTTTGGCGGGGAATAGACTGGCTTGTGAGAGAGTCCTTCTCATGCTACTTCTTGATAATGGCGTTGAACCCCTTTCGAAAGAGAAAGTCCAAGGAAGGAAGCACATTCTATGATTGACCTATGCCTACTCCTACAATGGCAATATCCAGCCGGGCGGGGTAATACGAAAATGAAGTAAAGAAAGCCGGAAATACCCTAACCGTCGTACAGGGCGTTAGACTGCTCCCCAGGTAATCAATCTATGCTAAACCTCCCAGGTAAGGGAGAGCATATGCGCAGCAGGAATCGTCTGTTAGTTGTTCGAATTCGTTGCTATTGAATCAGCTGTGAGAGAGGTTCGTTAGAGCTCGAGCAAAGCGAGAGGGAGTTTAGGGGCTCGACCGAAATGAGAGGATTGAGTGAGCTCGAGCGAAGCGAGAGGGCATGAAGCGCCTCGATAGTTCTTTGTTCAAAACGTTACCGGTTTTCAAGACCGGGGCTATCAACCACTCAGCCATCTCTCCGAAAGACAGTTTTTATTTTCTTCTTCCGAATCGAACATGGCCATAGGGGATGGATACCCTTACTATCTGTAGAAAGACCTCAGGTGTGAATCTACCGATCGATCCATCTATCCATCCACCATATCCACTTGTGAAATAAAAAAAGAAATTCCATTTCCCTTGACTCCATGTACGGATAGAGTGGTAAAGGGGGTGGTAACAAGTCCAATCGATTCGTGGTACACGAAAATCCCTTGATGATGTATTTTCTTATATAGGGATCAAATGGTATAGTTTATTTGTCGGTATCTTGGAGGATTAAAAGCATGACTCTTGTTTTCCAATTGGCTGTTTTTGCATTAATTCTTACTTCAATAATCTTATTGGTTAGCATACCTGTCGCATTTGCTTCTCCTGGTGGTTGGTCAAGTAAGAAAAATGTTGTATTTTCTGGCGCATCATTATGGATTGGATTAGTCTTTCTGGTGGGTATCCTTAATTCTCTGATCTCTTGAACCTATTCGTCCCAGACCCAAAACAAAAATGACCCCCCAAAAAAAGAAAATTAGAGGGGGGTCAAACTTCTTGGATGAAAAAAAAAGAGAATTCATTAGATATAGAAAATAATTGGAATCTCTCTGAAGAGAGTCTCCAGCTCGACCCTGCACAAATAGGATTCGGGTATATATGATAATATATCTGTGGATATATTGTGTATCACGAATAAAAAACGCGGATATAGTCGAATGGTAAAATTTCTCTTTGCCAAGGAGAAGATGCGGGTTCGATTCCCGTTATACGCGATGTGGCGAAAAAGACGGATTCAACGAGATATGCCTTGCCCTGCATTAAGATTTCAAACTTGTCGTCTACTTTCAGGAAATGTTTGGAACAGAGAACTTACAATAATACAGCGCCGCATTCTCCAAAGATTGAGAAACAAGAAGAGATCTATTAAGAGAAAGATTTATTCGAGAGAAAATCTTAACAGTTACATTCAATCACAAACAACACGAAAGTTGTCCCTTTTTCATGGAGATTTACCCATCACAGAGATGCACAGAAGAAGAAAACGATCATATATCCCTTTTCTACTCAATCCAGAAACAAGATCGGACGTTATTCCGGTTCGTCTCCATTTTCGTGAAACTATTCCTCAAGCAAGGCATAAGATAAGTCATCGAAGGGTTTGTGTGAATAATAGAATGGTAAACATTATTCATTTTAAAGTGTCCCACGGTGATATAATATCTTTTCAAGAAAATGATGCGAGAACCCGCGGTGAAGAAATAAGGAGATCTTTCTATAGCGAAATATCAGTTGATAAATTCATAGGAAAATTTCTGGATCGCCCGGTGAGAATGTTCCGAAGAACAAAAACAGAATGGTTCCGAAAACTCAAAACTAAGAAGGAATGCCGCCTACTACTAAAATCCCAGTTTTTGCAACAGTTGCGTTCTTCTATGCAAGAAGAAGACACAAAGAAGTTTGGATCCAAAAAAGTATGCTTAGGCAGTTATTTCGATGAGCACAACAGAATGAAGAGGAATTTGTATCATTTCAAATCCCTATTCTTATCGAAGAGAAGGAACGAGAAAAACCGAAATTTTCCTACTCAAACAAGAAATCCTATAGTTTACAACTCTTCTTTATATAGAAATTCGACCTATTGCTCCGCATCCCCCCTGAAGTTTACTATGAAGAGAAAAATCAAAAGAATCGAACTACCTACTCATTATTCGGAGGTGAATCATAGAACACCAAAAGCTGTGGTATCTTATGGACCTAACATAGGTCACATCCCTCACAACATAAGATTGAAAGATCCAAACCTTCTTCTTCTCCGCGGAAACGAACGTGGCCAAAACATATAAAGATCCGCGTAGTCGCTCATAAGGGACATATCTATCCGGATAGAGGATAGTCTAGATCGATTCATAGATAGATCTCTCGTAATATAGATAGGTATCTTCGTGGATAGAGATAAAGATAGGGATCCATCTAGGTCTTGAATAACTATTTCCATTTTTTTTCTTTTTGACGACAAGTTTTAACCAGTTAGTTAAAGGGCAAGGAAATATCGTTTTTCAATTATTAGGGTCGGAGCGTAGACGAAGCGAGCAGAGCCCAGGAAAGAGGAAAGCCCGTCATAAAGCAGTCGACTAGAAGTAGAAGACTGCTGGCCTGAGAGAAGGCGGCCTCTCCCGGGAAACATGGCAAAATCTCTCTTCTTTCTTTTTGATTTTGTGGGTAGGTTCAGTAAGAGCAGAGGAGATCAGATACACGGAAACGAAGACCTTCGAGCACAAATATTGGACCGGGAAGAAAAAAGGGGAAAAAGGGAAAGTCTAAGTACATATGGCACGAAAGGGAAATCCGATTTCGGTCAGACTTGATCTGAATCGTAGTTCAGATTCAAGTTGGTTCAGTGAGGGCGACCACGAAAGTCACCGAATGGGTCAGTCTTTTCCTTCAGTTTGTCCCAGATTTCAAATAGAAAAAGGCGTGGGAGGACGTTGCGGATGTCCGGGGCGGACACGACTTCTGATATTTGTTGGCTAGAAGACCACTGAAAGACACCCAGGACTAGAGCATGTCGTGAAAGAAGCACACTGGGCGGGCGTGCTTCGACCGTGTCTCCGGGGCACAGTTGAATGTAGATATCATGAACGTGAGGTGCAGGATACCAGGCCGAGAAACCCGGGCAACCACTCCCCTATGTGCCAATCGCTAGCGCATCCAGGGCCCCGGCGCCCAGCTCAGCTGGAGAGGCCTAGCCTGATCTGAGAAGTGCTAATTCGGTTCGGATAGACTTCATTCAAGAATGCCGCCGCCCTTGGAATCAATAAGAAAAGAAGTGCTAAGTTTCAGATCAGTGAATAACCCGAAACGAAAGAAGAGACATTTCTCGCTCGGCGCCTAAAGCGCACTATGCTCCGCTTCAACAAATGAGAGTTTTCGGTGGAACCGGTGAACCACGCGAGCTGGTTAGATGCGTGGGACAGAGGGCTCGTAGTACCTGCTAGCGCAGCTATGCAGTAGAAGGGAAGGAGCCTAAATCGACCCCCTTCTTTCTTTTTTTTCTTTGAAAAAAAAAAGCAGTACAAGGAAACTTTTATTGTTGTCGGATGAGACTAAGCAGCTACCGACCGTTCCGACGCGCCCTTGACCTATATAAAAACCAAAAACCTATAGGGGAGCCTAGTTTAAGCTGTCAAACAAAGGATAGAATGGAAAATCAAGAATAACCACTAGTAGGGGTATGGGTTACGTCTCGCTCAGTAAAGAGAGTTGTAGATTCGTAAAAGAGGAGAGGAGCCTTGACTTTCTATCAACTTAGTCAAGCGCGCTAGTTGCAATCAAACTAAACTAAAGCAAGAAGTGAGAAAGTTGACTTTGAGTTTGAGAAAGAAGGGCAACTTTTTAGATTCGTTTCTTAGTAAAGGTTCGTTAGAACTCGAGCGACAGCGAGAGGTTCAGAAGGAGCGACAGGTCAAGGGATGTTTGGGGCTCGCCCTAATTCATAATGAATAAGCAGGAGAGGTTTGTAGGCGCATCCGTTTTCTTGCTCGTTCGCGGCTTTCGTTTTCAATAAAGGACGTTTAGGCTTTTCTAATCGTTTAAGATAGAAAGGGCCTTTCCTTTCACAACTGCCTCTTCTTGCTGCGAGGGCGTTGCACGAAAGCAAACCGCCCCCCGCCCGATCAAGTACCAGTTGCTTCGCTGGTAGGCCCGCTTACGGGGGCATTGTCCCTCAGTTCTTACCAACCTCCGGTGTGTAATCGACATCTTGCTAGCTATAACTCGGTCGAATAAGAATCATTGATTCCCTCTGCTGTCAATTTCTTATTCATTCATGGCGCTCGCTTAGGTATTCGAAAAGGGCTCCTTTCTCATCTCAAACCAGAACAACTCTGAACGTTAGGGAAGAGTTGGGAAGACCACCTGAGCGAACCGACCGAAGGGACTTGACTTATCCGAACCGAACGATAGCGGCTTAAAGCTAAGCCTATCACGAGAATCAAAATCCTTGATCGACGGGGAGGAGCATCTCAAAGTATGGGGCAAAGGATAAAGCGCTTTTACTTTGTCTCCGGGATCCACCACAGGTTGGGTTTGAGAGCCGTGTGATGGGTCACTATCCAGCACGGTTCGGAGAGCACTTTTAGTCTGCGTTGGTGAATAGAAGCCCCCCCTATCAAGCAAGAAGGAAGCGGCTCTTCCCACGGCTCTGTCACCATTGACTCTATTTATTATTATGGGAAATCAGTGTATCAAGATCTCAATCTGAGATCTTATTTCGGTTCGATACGTCCACCTACGAGACTCACCTTTGGCTTTCGCCTCGGTAGGTGTATTATTCTACATTTTCCCAAAAGAGCATTCATTCATTTCTTTCTTCCCCGTCGACCACGACGACTAAAACGACGCGAAAAATCCAGACCCGGAAAGGTGAAGGGCCGGTGGTGGGAATTTGGGAAAGTCGGGCCGATCGGGTGTCTTCATTCAAGCGACGGTACAGAAGAAGAAGGAAACGAAGTGAGAGGCCGGGGGTCGGGAAAAGAAGATCAGGCGAGTCGGGAGGCTCGAGCACTCAAAAAGAAGCAAGGCTATGGATCTTCGTTCTAAATCACTTAGCCATCTTTGTAAAGGCATAGCCTTTCTGATAGAAGACGCTCCTTCGGCGAAGATTGAAGTTCTTTTTAAAAGAAGTCCCCGCGGCCCTTGAATCATTACTTAAAAGGAAGTACTTAATTATTCGGTCATGCAATACCCGAATACGAACAAAATGCACTACGGGTTTCGGAGGCACTTTTAGATGTTTGGTTCGTTTGGCAAGCGAAGCTAAGTAGCCAAAAGACCCCTTCTTTCTTTTTTCCCCTTTCCTTTCTTCGGTGAACTTTTTTTTTCCAAAGGATTAAGGAGAAAATGTTGGAACCTCTAAGGATAGAATGGAATTGATAGAGAAATTCATAGTAGGGGATAGGAGGATAAAGGGAAAGAGATGTTGTAGAGATCATACTGAGAAAGAGAAGAGTACGGGTACAACTCTTATTTGAACGAAGTCAAAGCGATCTTGTTGTCAATAGAACAAAACTAATACCAAGAAGTGATCAAATTTATCAAAGTGCTTTGGACATCTCTTTTAATCAAAACAAGATCATTTCGTTCTATTTTTAGTAAAATAGTGAAGAATATTCAGGGGGTTACGGGGATCCGTATATCTCAGATGAATAAGCTGTATCGTTCGGTTCGTGTATATCGTCAAAACGAAGGCTACGACAAGTTGGTTTTGGAAGGTACCTTTTGTCACTCAGCTTTCGTAATCGACATTGGCAAGTCGTAAGTGATATATTTCTACATTTTCCCGAAAAGGGAGAACAATCTCGAAAGGGAAGGTTTTAAACTTATTCGAACCTATCCTCTTTTAATCCACTACGACGACTCCAGCAAGAAAGTCTGCAGAACCAAGCAAGAAGGAAAGGACTCCCAAGGAGAAGATACGGAGACTCACCTTTGGGCCTCGGTAGGTGGAGAATTTCTTTCTTCCCCGTTTCCAGACCCGGAAAGGTGAAGGGCCGTCGGCCGATCGGGTGTCTTCATTCAAGCGACGGTACAGAAGAAGAAGGAAACGAAGTGAGAGGCCGGGGGTCGGGGAAAAGAGTCGAGTCGATCAGGCTCGACGATCGGGAGAAGCCAAACTCTATCAGGATTTGGCCGAAAAAGAAGCAAGGCTATGGATACCATGACCGATCATCATCGATAAAGAAGAATCTTTCTAAATCACTTCGGGTCAGCGGGGCCTTCAAGCATCCGAAATACGCCGGGGTTGTAAATGGCATAGCCTTTCTGATAGAAAATGACGACTCCTTCAGAAAAACGAAGTTATTGAAGTTCTTTTTCCCAAAGAAGTCCCGCTCCGACGGCCCGACGAGTCATCTACTTAAAAGGACCCTCCCCGCAGTGCGCTCTTCCTTGAATTATTCGGTCATGCAATACTTATTGAATACAAAGAACAAAATGCATTTCGACCCCGTCTACGTTCTCAATCATTTCGTGGCACCGGGCGTGGCTACGATGGGGGGAGCTAATGCACAGGAAAGAAGCTTAGATAAGAGAATACGTTCTCGCATCGCTTTTTTTGTAGAAAGCTCGACCAGCGATAAAAAGTGTTTGGCCGAAGCCAAAAAGAGGTTGACCCACTTCATTCGCCAAGCGAATGATCTTCGCTTCGCGGGAACACCAAAAACCACCATCTCGCTCTTTCCTTTCTTCGGTGCTACCTTTTTTTTTCCAAGGGATGGGGTTGGGGTGTATAATAACCTTTTTTTTGAGAATGCCCGTGAACAACTCCTAGGTCAATTAAGGAGAAAATGTTGGAACCTCATGGCTAAGGATAAGGTAATGGAATTGATAGAGAAATTCATAGACCTAGGTAGGATAGGAGAATTGATAAAGGGAATAGAGATGATGATAGAGATCATACTGAGAAAGAGAAGAATTCCGTACGGGTACAACTCTTATTTGAACGAAGTGAAAAAAATGCGATCTTTGTTGTCTAATAGAACAAAGACTAATACCAACATTGAATCGGTCAAGATCAAATCTGTTTATCAAAGTGCTTCTCCGATTGCTCAAGACATCTCTTTTCAACTGAGGACCAAAACAAGATCATTTCGTTCTATTTTTAGTAAAATAGTGAAGAATATTCCATTAGGAATTCAAAAGGGGGTTACGGGGATCCGTATATGTTGTTCAGGTCGATCAGAAGGTGAAGAAATAGCTAGAACTGAATGCGGAAAGTATGGAAAAACATCTCGTAATGTATTTAACCAGAAAATCGATTATGCTCCTGCGGAAGTATCTACTCGTTACGGAATCTTAGGTGTCAAAGTGTGGATTTCATATAGTCAAAAAAGAAAGAGGCGTGCTATATCCAAAACGTACGAAATATAGTAAATATCGTAAAGGCAGATGTAGTAGGGGTTGCAAACCGGACGGTACACAACTTGGTTTTGGAAGATATGGCACTCAAAGTTTACGAGCAGGTCGGCTTTCATATCGAGCCATTGAAGCAGCGCGTCGTGCTATAATCGGACACTTCCATCGTGCTATGAGCGGACAATTCCGAAGAAATGGTAAGATATGGGTAAGAGTTCTCGCGGATATCCCTATTACCGGAAAACCTACAGAAGTCAGAATGGGAAGAGGAAAAGGAAATCCTACGGGTTGGATTGCTCGTGTGTCCACGGGACAAATCCTATTTGAAATGGATGGTGTGAGTTTGTCAAATGCTCGACAAGCCGCTACATTAGCGGCGCATAAACTATGTTCGTCAACCAAGTTTGTTCAGTGGTCGTAAGCTAATTAGTTAGTGGGGAAAACCCGGGCCGGGATGAAAAATCATTAGGCTTTGTCTTTCTTCCTGAACGACGGAAGTGACTACTTGACTTTCGTATACTAGCTATTTTCAGATCTACCAACTCTTGCTTATTGTTGCAAAAGGCGATCCACTATCGGTTGTAGTCTTCTTGATCTATCAAGTCAAGAGGGCGAGGCTCCTAGCAATGGGAGGAAAGGGGAGTGGGTAAGTGGGCTCCTTTCACTGTGAAAGTTGCGGATCTCTTCGCCCCCTTCTTAAAAAAACATTGCTCCGCCTTCCCTTTCTATAACATAAGCTCGCCTTGGCTTACGCACCTCTTTCTTAAGCGTCATGTTAGGCTAACTTAACCGGACTTCTAACTTCTGACTGCGGCCTGCGTACTGGGGACTGGGGACTGGTTTTCTGGGGCCTGGGGATATACGTCCCCAGGAGGACCCAGGAAGATTGAACGCGTGGGACTGCGAAGGTATACTCTGACTCCATAAGGGAGAACTTCTGTCCTGCTAGGAAGAAGAGACCTCCTCTGATTATTATCCCCTTGGGGTCGTTCCCATCAACACTCTATGGCTTACGAACTTCCCCTTAGGGATGCATTTCTTTCTAAGCTCTAGCTCAATAACTACATGAACTCAAAGAGATATAGTAGCCACATCCTATCTATATAGTCAGATCCTAACTGACGCTTCTTAGCTACTGAAGAGGGAAGTGGAAGTGCTTTATCGTCTTATATGAACCCTACCCTCTCTGATCCATTCAACACGTGCGATTTCTTTTCCGTCGATACGCCCTGCAATTTGCACTTGAATTCCTTTTGTGTCTGCTTGTTCAGTTAATTCAACGGCTTTTTTCATTGCTTTTCGAAATGAAACTCTATTCTTTAATTGTCCGGCTATAAATTCTGCAAGAATATTAGGGTTTCCATAAGGTTTTTCAATTCTTGTGATAGCAATATTAAGTTTTCGGTTCACATAGTGAAATTCTTTTTGTAAATTCATCTGTAATTCTTCGATTCCTCCATTTACCTTTAGGCGACTTTCAATCAATAACTTTGGGAATCCCATATAGATTATCACTTGGATCAAATCGATTCTTTTTTGAATCTCTATACGGGCAATTCCCTCGGCGCCGGAAGATATTCTCATATTCTTTTGTATATAATTTTGAATAAAATCTCTTATTTTTTGATCTTCTTGTAGACCCTCAGAATAATTTTTTGGTTGTGCAAACCAAACCGAATGATGATTTTGGGTTGTACCAAGCCTGAAACCAAGTGGATTTCTTTTTTGTCCCATACTACTCCACTACTATATACATCATGATATACCATAGTTTTCTTTTCCTATCTAGGGTTTTTCAAAAAATCTATCTCTTCATATTCATCTAAAGATAACTCTTTCACTACAATAGTTATATGACAGGTAGTTCTTTTTATCGCATAACTACGTCCCCGAGCTCGGGACTTGAATTTCTTCACACTAGTACCCTCGTTAACCTCAGCTTTACTAATTAGTAAATTGGCTTCGTCGGAACCCATATTGTAACTAGCATTTGCTGCTGCAGAATAAACCAATTTCAAAATGGGATAACATGCTCTATAGGGCATGAGTTCTAGTATCATAAGTGTTTCCTCGTAGGAACGCCCGCGAATTTGATCAATTACTCTTCTTGCTTTGTCAGCGGATAGAGATACATGTCGACCTAAAGCGCGTACTTCCGTTTTTTTCTTTTTCGATCTTGGGTTTCTTCCCATATAAATAAGCTATCGGTGGAAAGTAACTTCTTACTAGGTCGGTGAATAGCCCTTGTTATGGAGGATATCGTGCTCGGGCCTAGACTCCGACGGCTCATCGCTAGCTCTCTTGGTCTTCGTACTGGGTATCTTCGTTTTCTTCCCGCTTTCTTTCCTAACATTTCTTTTTTCTTACTTGACCAACCATCAGGAGAATCAAAGCCTTAGTGTTGAAGTTCCGACCCTGGGACGCATTATCTTAGGTAGTTCAACAAGGTGCGTTTCAGGTTGGTTTGAGGACCGTTGGTCAAAGAAAGGGTAAGGTCCTGATTCCGGGACGGAGCCGTATGACGCGAGAGTGTCACGTACGGTTTCTTTGAGAAGGGTGTGATACCACCACCTATCAGGCCCGACGAGCGGTCCACGGAGCTGCATCCCTACTCACCTGGTCCATGCACATCGCTCTCTCCAGGAGGTTGGCCGCCTATCCTAGATCTTCCTATTTTCAAGAAGATCCCGGGCTCGATCTGGTTTAGTATCAAGGTGATTCTGTTTTTGTTTCTATATATATGGGTCCGTGCAGCATTTCCACGATATCGTTATGATCAATTAATGAGACTTGGCCGGAAAGTGTTCTTGCCTCTATCATTAGCTCGGGTAGTCGTCGTTTCTGGTGTTTTGGTCACCTTTCAATGGCTCCCTTAATGTTGTGCGAGGAATTGCCCTATTGAGTAATTTCCAGCGGGCTAGTCCCCGAAAATGTCCGTTCGTTTGTCGAAAAAGTTGGGGCAACCAATTCACCTTGTGACTCATTCCTTCGGTCGAGCCTTCTTCTTCATCTGCACCTGAAAAAAGCGGATAGGGAAAGATCACTAAGTCGAAATCTCGGACAGAAAGATCGTAAGTAACATAGCGCAAAAGCACGCGGCGGAGACCCGCAAAGGCTTTCGGAATTGCCTGGGGCTTAGGACCAACGAGCGGTCTTGAGTCTCAACAAAAGACCTGAAAAAGAAATTGGATAGAATCAAAAGATTACACAATTATATGAATTCAGCTCTTAGGAGAGGAAAACTCCAAATCATCATCATGACTATTCGTCGACGCCTATCTCCTCTGTTACGTCTGGCTTTGCTCGAGAAAAGGATCTGCTCTTGCCGTTCGTTAGGGATGAACTCTTCCGAACAGATTTTATCTATCACTTCTGTTCGGGAATATAGGTCCTGCAGGATTGGATATGCTATTTTTTCTCTTTGGAATTCCTCCCCTTATCATCTATCATCAAGGATAAGAAGTCCTCCCTTATAAGAAATAGGGGATTCCCCCGGAAGAAGAGATAGGTAACGGGCAGACAATTTGAATTCTTCTAGTAATGAGACCATAATGGGAACTCTATCTTCTATAGATCCATCCTCCGGTCTGTCTACGCGGATTGGGACTAGAATCTCGTCACAATAGCCAGCGAAAGGAAGCTGGGGAAATCGGGATCGGAAAGCCCTATCAAAGTGATCTAAAAAGATATTAAGCAAGACAGGACTGATGTCGGTACCTGAAGGGGGGATCCCTTCCGAGCCAAAACAAAATCAGGGGTGGGACCCATTTTACTGAGTAGTGGGGAATTGAAGAAAGAGGAGAAAAGGTTGAAGATCAAGGGATCCCCCACAGCGCTTGAGAGTTTAGCCATGAGACAAGAACGGGAAAGCGTAGAGATTGACCTTTCTAGATCAACAAGGATAACTACTTCTACAGGACCCCAGCCTACAATTGTTGATATGTAAGAAAGCAGATCACGATCTTCTAGATAGGCAAAGGGTGAATCCAAAAAGAAGAATAAGTCAAGGTCTTGAGAAGAAAATCTGTTAGAGCCATAAGAATAAGTCTATCACGGGGTCTAATATATAGAGGTAGTAGTCTGAATCGACTACGCGAACAAATATTGAAAAAGACTTTTTCTCCATCTCATCTTTATGAATAAATAGCAATTTGAACTCACCCCATACATAGGACCCCTCATTCACCTCCATTTGAATCACCTTCATTTCCATATCCTCTAACTCAAAGAGATCCGAATTTTGTGATAATATACGATCGATTGACTCGATCAGCATCATTCTTTCACTAATCATATTCTATTTTTTCAGTTCATGTAGGAATATAAGTTGGCAAGGCTACGCCGGAAGAACCATTATAGAATGAAAGAGCAACCACGGCTGCCATTAGCAGAGCAGTCCCGATAAAGAACTTGAAGCCGATACTCTTATTAGTGTCAATATTGCCTAACGGCTGATTCGGTACATCAGAAACAGATGATTGATCTATAGAGGTATGTGAGAAACTGTATTATGTATCGAACTAGGGGTGCCAGCATCCGGCACACTCGATGAAGGAGTGACCACCTCAGTAATAGACGAAAGGCTAGCCCCACCTTCAATATACCTATCGAAGATACCACTCATTACAAGATCTCTGAGACTATCAAATGGTATATTCTTATTTAATACATACTGAATCTAGCTTATTAAGAGTTATAGCACATACTGCAATGAAACAGCTCAGAGTATGGATTCTAGGTTCATCTAGAAAGGGGGATCTATTCATAGGCCTCAAAGGAGACGAAGGAGCAGGGGAGTTATATTCACTAGGTAGCGAAGGAGATGACATAGCGGGAGGAGACCGAGACAGAGACACCTTAGGCAGCTCTCCATCCATACCATCCTTCATATTTTCAAGAACCCCAAAGGAATTGAAAGTATGCACCGGGTCCTCATCAGACTCAGAATCCGTGAAGCTGCGCCCTCAACAAGCGCACTAGACTGCACCTGGTGTTGCAGAGAAAGCCCCAGCCCATCCTTCGAGACTGATTGAACCTCAGATACCGGTGCCGAATAACTTGTCCCACCCTCCTTCAAGGACGATATATGAACATTTTCCGTTGAAGCAGCACCCGCCATAACTGGTCGCGTCTGAACTGCAATATCAGCGGACGCCGTAACAATCTGTTGCTGACCAGAACCTGACGACGTCTGAAAACCATCCACTTGCTGGACAGCTGGGGATATTCGCTGCCGACCAGCACCAACAGGATCCCGAAGAATCAATGGTAATGAAGAAGAAACAACACCAGGAATCCGCTGGTCAGTGGGAGTCAAAGAGTGTTCCGTTAGTGTTCTCAGGTAGGTCGAATGGGGAAAGGTAGGTTCAGTCCGTCATTGAATTGAAGTGATAGAGCGGTAAGTGGGTGGGCATAGAGTCTATGTCTTTCCTATCAGTGGCATTAGTTCCTTTGGACTTGGGGTTCAAAATCTTCCTTTACTACTACAAAGCAGAAGGGAATACCACATAGCAACGGTTCGAAGGGCGGGAAGCGAAGTCACTAACTAGACCAGAGGAAGAGAAAGGATCGATCCCAGAAAGACTAAAAGAAAATCATGTATTGGTCCAGGTAAATCTATTTTTTATAGAAAAAAGAAAATAATTTCATGCCCTTGTCGACTTGACCAGGAAAACGAAGTTATCCTAAAACTACAGGATATTTCTTAATTGAATGAAATTTCAATGGGGGGTGGTGTGGATTGATAGAAATACAGTTATGGGGCTACGCTTATTCTTAAAAGCAGAGGTTGAAACTATCCATTTTGAAATCATTATTCGAATAGAAATCGATTTTGAATCAAAACGAAGCCAGGATTCTCGCGAACCAACCGTTCTTGACCAAACCAAAACCTCATTCCTTTAGGTCAAAAAGCTATTTTGATTTTGAATTTGTAAATGGTTTTTGAATCAAGAATTTTATACATTTTTTATTTGAGGTGAATTCGAAGAAATTGTTCGAATTGTGTAATCGTCAATTATTGACACCGGTAACCGACCTAGAGCAATTTGATTCTAATTCAATTCGTGACGATCATAAGTAGAAAGTTCATATTCTTCAGTCATCGATAAACAATTTGTTGGAAAAGTCATTCAATCTACGGTTCTCACTAAGAGTCATGGGGTAGCGACTGCTACTGGGGTTCACTGAGCTTCTTGGCCGATTCTGGAAAAGCCTGGTCCATCCTCGTCTCTAGAAAAAACTGCATTGTGTAACTAGGCTGCTTCGGGAGGTAGCGAGGTCGTGCTGCTTGGAGAGTAGCCCGTCAAAAGGTCTTTCTTCTGTGCAACAATCAAACCTTGTTCTGAGACCTCCTACTCGCTCCTGATGAGGAAGCCTAAAGTTTAGTAGTTCCTGTGCGCACCCAAGCAAGTCTTTCGAACCTTCCCGCGGATGCAATTCATAGTCTGGTACCCACCTATTGTAGGTCTTGGCTTTTAGAGATGCCTCACTGACGCTGAGTGATATCTCAAAATGTATTCACTTGTACATTCAGGGTCCCACGCCATAGTATGACCTTTTGACAACATGAGGAGCGAAAGCAGCTTTATGACAGTCCCATGTCATATTTTCTTAGGCCTCTGGTCCCACCTCTCTTCCCCGTAGCTTCTTATGCACTGCTTCCCAGGGCAGACTTATTAGTTCTTTCCTCTGAGTCATAGTTAACCCTTTGGCTTTTTGTGTAGATTGACCGGGAAAAGGCCTCCACAACCTTTGGATGCTTTCCCGGCCCTAGCTTGCCACTACTCCTGGAATTGTAACATCTGGAGATGGAAGACTTCTTCTCAAAACAACCTGAAAGCGGGAACTCCCATCATCAAGGGATTTGGCTCATTCAATGCCTGCAAGAAAGGCAAACTCAAAGCATTAGGTCTAGCCTTTTCTTTATAGCTCCATACCGAAAGGTAGTCCGCCAGGAATGACTCGACCGAGTTGGAGAGGGAGGAGAATGGATGAGTCAGTAAAGGAAGAGAATGAGAGGACCGGTAAAGCAAGATAGAAGCTAGCAGCATTTAAACCACAAAAGCGATTCACTTGGTTTGGTTCCAACAGCAGATCCAAATCGGGGAGCAGAGCCAATCACAGATTTGGATCTCGTCCCCGCATTGAAACTGCCCTTGATGACCCAAAACGACCGGGTTGTAGTTGAACCATAAATAGAATCCCTCTCTAAGACTGGCTTGTAGCCTACTGAATTGAATTTCTTTATTCTCCTGCTGCTGCGGGAACTATCTTCTCTAGGGGTCTGACGATCTTTCTTTCGCCTTGGGAGCTTCACTTCCTTTCCTTTACATGAGTGAATCAATGCCGTAAGTATCCAAGCAAATCTCAATTAAACTCACTCATCAAGTAGTGGCTCGACAAGCCTTGTTCCCGAGCCCGGACTGAAAGCTTACATCGAGTAAAACGGAAAGTGATAGCGCTTACTGAAAGTACTGATTCTAGCCAAGATTGCATGTTAATTCAGATAGCGAGAGGAAGAGAAGCACAAGCAGTACCACCTAGCCGCCTCCTACCCCGTTCAATAGAATGAATTTCACTCGTGAAGGGAAGAAGGCTCATTCATAGCATTCACTCGTTGGGTTCTTTCCCGGAACTCGTCCATTCACCTGAACTTGCTCTTTGATTCCTTGATGGATGAAGGAAAGACTTCATTGATTGCAACATGGCATTCCCCGGACTACCTTTACCGGAAGACGTGTACTTAACTGAAGTAATAGCAGTGGAACTCATTACCTCATTACCTCATTACCTCTTTTCTCTTTCCTCTTTTCCTCTTTTGCTTGCTCTCGAACTTTCAACGGCGGGTAAGAGCTTACGAACTCATGCTTTTCTAGTTAGGACTGGGAGATGAAAGAGAAATCAATGACAGCAGGTAGGAGGGGATTCGTCTGGCGAAGGAAAGACAATTGACCCGCTTCTAAATCGAATGTAATCTCTAAAGTTCGGTTGATTTGCCGTCGTATAGAAAGGAGTAAGCAACTTCAAGCCGTCTTCTTCTGAGAATGGTTGCTCTTCTCACTTGTCTTCTTGGCTTGCCCTTTCTTTGAACTAGCTTCCGGTCAACACTACTTCTTTTTCAGGAATGAACTGCCCTGCCTAGTCCAGTACTAATCCAAATATGTCTCTCTCCCATCAATCGGTACTAGTTGAAGTAATGAAAATTCTCCCCTATTTCTTTGATGAGAAATGCGAAAGGAAAAAAAAGGATCCCCCGTCGGGACTGACGGGGCTCGAACCCGCAGCTTCCGCCTTGACAGGGCGGTGCTCTGACCGATTGAACTACAATCCCAGGAAAATGAGGTGTACAGCCTCAAAATTCTTCTTTTTTTTCTCTGAATTTGAACCATTTAGTTTCGCCGTCTTGTAACAGAGACAGAAATGATATACTAGAATATATATTTATAAATGCAGTAGACTCATAGTGGGCTAATTCATGAATTGAATCATGACTATATAAGCTATTCTGATATTCAAAGATTCTATATAGATGAAATCGTGGAAGCAGACCTTTGATTTCCTTGGACCACGCAAGAATTCGTCGTCCGATTTCATCTGCTTGTTCCTCGATGCTCTATAGAAATCTATCGCTATTCCTTTCCTCGACCGAGAAAGCTTCATGGAGAATCACAAGAGCAATCTCTTTTTTGTTTTCGTTATGGTAATGCAATGCAAGAGGTCGGAAATCAGGGTGGATGGAATTCAGCTTGTTCAAATTGCTCGTTTCCGCATTAATAGATAGAAAGAAAAGCGAGAGGGTGACGTATTTCCCAATACCAAAGAAGGGCTTTTACCGGTCCTATTTCCTCCTATTTCCGTGTTGGATTTTCTTCTATTTTATGGAGTGGATTTGGGTTTCTTATTCCGTGCCCTTTCCCTTTTTGACTTTTATTATAGAGCTTTGAAAGAGATAAGATAGGACGACAAAGGCTGGGTAAGAAATACATCCTATCTTCGACTCTGCCTTCTAAGAGAAGGATGGGAATTCCGGTCTTTCTTTCTCTTAGCTTCCCTCTCCTGGTGAGTTGCTGTCTCCCTCTATTACTCTCTTTGAGGGGGAGGCGTTCTTGCTCTGCGCATTCCCTTATCGCCTTCTTTCTTCCCATCTTCCCATCTAATGTTTACCCTATTCATATTCATATAGATCATATTGATAGGTCAATCACATCGTATCGTATAACTTGCCTTATCTACAACATAGACTATTTATGCGAAAGGAAATGGTAACCATACTGAGAGACCATTCTGAGGATGTCCCCCTGCAGTCTAAGAATGAGAGCATGAATTAAAGGAAAGTCAAGATGGATTTCCATAAGCTTTATGTGTTCTCATCTATAGATGTCTAGTCTATTGGGATAAGGGTCTTGCATTAAAGCTTGCTTTCGTTATTTCGAGTCCACCGGTAGGTTAGCCAGAAAGGAATGGTCAGCTCTGAAGTCTGCTCTGAGAACTCTTATCCTATTCTGTCTTTCATTCTGTTTTTAAAGGGTCTCTCAACTCTATTCCATAGATCCTTTTATCCGATCAACAAACTCGACTTAGGTTTTCTTAATTCTTAATAGAAGTGATGTCAGATGTGACTAAAGCTTTCGATGAAAAGGAAAGGAAGGAATTCTTGAAATCTATCTTCTTCAGTCTAGAATAAGGCAGGCATTAATATTCAAAGGTTGACTCTCCAGCTGTGACATCATCCACAGCTAGATCCTCCTTTAGTTTAGGAAGTCTATCGAAAGGAAGGCGCTATGTGAATTGCCCAGGTTTAGCTGAGGATGGGATTCGCTACCCGATTAGTCTCCCTACGCTATTAGGGACCTTTGGTCTAGGCTTTGACCCAAAAGTCCACTTTGGATTGAGAACGTCCCACTGTGGATTCATAGATTGAATGAACTGCGGAA
This sequence comes from Andrographis paniculata, assembly GCF_009805555.1. Lineage (NCBI taxonomy): Eukaryota > Viridiplantae > Streptophyta > Magnoliopsida > Lamiales > Acanthaceae > Andrographis > Andrographis paniculata. Next base: position 4,497 of record NW_026137606.1, on the reverse strand, counting down.
AGCTCCTCGCTACCCCTATGTCAACAAATACTGCGCGTCACCGCATTCGTGAAGTCGGATCGCCAAAGCAGCGGTGATGAAGGCCGACACGATTGACCGGAACTTCTGTCTCACGAGGGATTTAGCAGTTCCGTGGCTGCATATTCAGTCGAGCACATGTGGCTGAGTCGCCCGTACCTGAGCTCGAGAAACTTTCCAACTACTGACCGAGAAAAAGAAGTTCCAGAGGCATCTTCCATTCATATCGATTTGGGTTTTTCCGCACCATATTTGGATCTTCCTCTTCTTCGATCCGGAATTCCCAGCAAATCCCTGACTCCTCGAATACAATGGGATTTCACACCTGGCAAATCTTTGACTCTACCTCCTCTTATTAAGACCTTCGAATGTTCCTGCGAATTATGACCTTCGCCTGGAATGTGAGCAAATATATCATGTTTATTGCTCAACTGTACTTTGGCTATCTTACGTAGAGCTGAATTAGGTTTTTTCGGTGTTCTCGTTGAAACACGCGGGCATACTCCTTCCTTCTGGGGACATTGATCCAAAGCTCGAGTACGGTCCGTGCGCCGTTTTTCTTCTCTACCATGACGAATCAATTGATTTAATGTAGGCATCGCGATTTCCTTTGTCCTTCCCCCCTCTTTTTGCCCTATCACTAGTGGTTACTCCCGATCCGAAGCACCCCTTTTCCATTCATAGAGAGATCCAATCGTCAAAATCAATAAAAAGGCCATCATGGACCAAGATCCAAAAGGATCAATCTTGTTGGGAGGTACTGCCCAAGGAAAGGAAAAGGTGACTTCCGGATCAGGAATAATAAATAAAATAGAAACAAGATAAAATCGTATATCAAAACGACTTCTGGCATCACCGGAAGGATCGAAACCACATTCATAGGCCGACAATTTATCTGGATAGGTCGAACTATTGGAAGAAAATGGAAAAGGAACACCGAGTGGGATCAAAGAAACTAGCGAACTGATCACTAAATAGATCAAAATAGGTGAAAATTCGGACATCACCACAGCACACTTCGTTCTTTCGCTCCTTGCGTAATTCGTTGGTTATTGGCGGCATACCGAAAAAAGAAAAGAAGAATTTTTTCATATCGTATCCCTCTCACGAATTGGATTTGAACCAATAGAAAGCGACTTGCCTTTTCTTTCTTTAGTCGATCGTGAGTGGGTCTGTCGTCCTCCTCATTATAGTCCTCCTAGAATCAATAGCATTTCGTCGGAATACATCCTGTCTTTTCACCTTAGTAGTCCTATGCATAGTTAGTACTATAGCCCCAATCATGGCTACTAATAAAATAAGACTAGGAACCAAAAACCAGACGAAATAGTAGGTATAAAGTAAATTGCCCAATGTTTCCAAATTAGTCCAACTTCGTACCTTTTCGGCATAAACCGTATATCTCAGAGAGGTCGTATTTCTTTGGGTTGGTAGTAATGGAATGCTTTCATTATCTAAAATGAAGAACATTTCCCACCAAAAGATCAGTCCAATAATACCACTCACTGGTAAATAGCGCAATACTTCTTCGTGAATCTCCGCTATTTGAATATTGAACATCATAACAACGAATAGGAATGAAACGGCTATAGCTCCTATATGAACTACTGGGAAGATCATAGCGAAAAAGTCGAGACCTAAGAAAAGAAGTAAACCGGAAGTATTGCAAAAGACTGGGATGGGAAACAAAACGGAATGTACCGGATTTTTAGCACGTACAACCATCAAACCAGAGACCAAAGCAGGGCTAGACAAAACAGAAAGTATCATAGTCATAGTACGTCGTCCTTCCCTGAAATGGAACTTTCATGCTAGTTCTTGCTCCAGCATGAAAGTCGATCTATTACGACCAGCGCGGTTGTTCGTATTTCATTTTCTTCTTCCAAGACAAACCCCTTCCTTAAAAAGGCACTGAGTTACTTACGGAATCTCAAATCTCTTTCCACTGTCCTAGGGAATTCCTGAAGTGCCTGGCGCCGGATCCGCCTAGCTTGATCCTTGGCGGCGTCTCGAGCTTTCATCGCTTTGAAACGTTCTTTCCTAGCCCCAGTTCCTCCTTGGCTCTTTTTATGAGAGCTTCGTTCTCACGAAGGGCGCGCAGGTTCTCTTGACGTAGGCGGTCTAAGCCTTCCTGTGTCTCCGCCAAGACATGAGCGTTTGGATCAGACGGACCGCTTTCGTGGGAACCAGAAGCAGCTAAAAGAACGGAATTGTCCGGCCCGGGCGGAGCCGGTGGTGGACCGAACCCACCATTCGTTCCTCCCAACGTGGGATAGAACTGAGCCACCGCTCTGGTTAGCTCATCCATGAAGAGGAGACAAAGACTAAAAAGAATGACGACCACATAAAAAGAAAAAGACACTTTGATTGGAAATGTACGTTGTCGAACCATTGGTAATCGAAAAAAGAAAGAACCGTTGACATCGTATAAATAGAAATCAAAATGGAACTTGAGGATTGGGAGAAAGCTCCATGAAAAAGAAAAAGAGCCTTATTATTATTATTATTCGAATTCTATAGGGGTTTGCGAAAGAATAGAATCTTTTTCGCCACACGCGAGGAAAGGTTTGGAACCCTTGTCACTCCTATAAAGATTCCCGGATGATCCAAAAAAAACCTCTTTTCTTCCTTCTCTTATGAAATTATCGCTTTCACCCCTTTCTCTAAGGTCTGATGATCAAACTTTCTATTTGCATGTGTTAAGCATATAGCCTAACTAGCATGATTGAGCCCTGCAGTGGTAGAACTTCGTGAACCGGGCATTGGAGAAGGATCGGGTTTCCTTGAATAGCAGACTAGTTGGCATATAAATAGCGTAGAAATACACATGTACGTGACCACTTTGTATAGAAGGTAGAAAAGAAAAAAGAATAAATCGATTGAAAATATACAAATGATAAAGATGTTCTATCTGCACTATGAATCAGTCAAGTGGACTTTCCTATTCTTGATCTAATGGTTGCGCTTTGACTTTTAAAGCGGAATTGACTCTTTAGATCTTTGGTAAAATCAAGTCCACCGCGAAGACATTCATAACATGCTCTACCATAGTTTTTAGCGGATAACCCCAATTTAGGTTTAATAGTACATCCCAGCAGAGGACGACCATATTTGTTCAATTTATCTCTCTCAACTTGGATCCCATGAGGCGGACCTTGGAAAGTTTGAATAGTTGCAGGAGGGATTCGCAGATCTTCCAGACGTAGAGCACGCAGGGCTTTGAATCCAAATACATTTCCTACAATGGAAGTAAACATGTTGGTAACAGAACCTTCTTTAAAAGGTAAGCTACATAACAGATATATTGATCTCTTTCGCCAGGAACGGGCTCGATGTTGTAGCATCGCCCTTTGTAACGATCAAGGCTGCTAAGTCCATCGGTCCACACGCTTGTCCATCTACCAGTGGAAGATTCGTCAGCTACCGCGTCGATCTATCCTCTGATGCCTATTCTGAGTTCTGTGAATCAAGCAAGGCAGGGCAGAGCAGTATCATATATAGAACAAAGATCCCATAGGCCTAGAAAGTATCATATCGAAGCAGGTTCTTAACTCACCAGATGGAGGAACGGAAGAAGTGAAGGCATATCTAAAAAGTCCCACAGCTCTTATTCCGCCCGCATACAAGTTTGCAAAGGCAAAACCCGGCTTTTGAATTAGGATGAGATTCGCTAGCGCTTTCAGGCGAACTTAACGATGAAAGGCTTTCTAGCTCCAGCAAGTTCTTTTTATCTGGCATCCCGTCCTTAGAGTTTACGTTCTTTTGTGGTTAAAAGCAAGTGAAATGCTTCTTCCTTCGGCTTACGAGGGAAAAGCCAACTAAGAAAGAAAGAATGGCTACACCGATTCCTTCCAAGATCAGGCTAACCCGAACCGAATCCACCGGAAAGATTTTCATCCTAAAGCAGCGAACTCTTACTCCCCTTATCTAGAAAGGGATCGGGCAATCGTATGCTATTCCTAAGGGCCGGTTCTTTTAAGTCAATCCAGAGTACCACGCCGAGGACAAGGGATTCGGAAGCTAGTAGATCCATCATCTACTCTATAAAAGCTTAAGCAGATGAATCCTGAGTAGAGTCAAATCAATCCTAGGTAAATGTCAACAAGAAAGACCTTGCTTTTAAGTACCAAATAAGGGATTCAATCCTTTGCTTTCATTTCCACTAGCTTTAGGATTAGGCATCATAAAGAAAGGAGCATCGATAGCTTCCAGCTTGAATTCTTGTAGTAACAATACCCACCAGCTCTCTTTCGCATCCTTAGATGCCTTTGTCAGAAGGAAGCGAATAGCGGCGTGATCCGTATATACAAATACTTTTGAGCATACCAGATATTGTCGGAACTTGTCCAGGGCATATACGACAGCCAAGAACTCCTTCTCTGTGGTGGCATAGTTTAGCTGAGCACCATCTAGGACACGACTAGCGTAGTATATAACATTAACATGTAGTCGATTGACCTTCTTTGCCCAAAGTCCGAC